>NC_062965.1:18595098-18742967 GCF_023119035.1 Salvia hispanica | reverse complement strand
CCCAACCCCAACTAGGGGTGGGTAGGTCGGTATCCCACCCCCCTGGTATCCCTTTTACGAAAATGGGGTTATCCGAAAAATCTTTACCTTTACCTTTTTAAAGTTTTGGGTAGGGAACTTGGTTATCCTTATTTTTTTAGGGCAATTTTCCCAATAGTCCGGGTACCTCATTTTGGTTATCTTGGGGGAATTGATTTTTTACACATGCATCCCGACTTTCAACATAATTTAAAAAATAGAAAATTAGAGTTTTTAGAATATTATTTATTTTTTATAATTTTAAAAAAAAATTAAATATAATTTATTCATAATTATATTTATATTTCACAACATATTTTATAATTTAAAAATATAAAAAATATTTTTATATATAATTGTGTTTATATTTTTTGGTATATACCTTAGTTTACGGTTATATCCAATTTTACGGTATATCCAAAATTTGGTTGAAGGGTTATAGCGACATTTAAAAAATTTTTGTTATTTTACGGGGAATTTTTTAAAAAAGGGATATCTTATAAAACCCGTTACGGTCGGTTTTTTGGTTTTTTACCGATCGAAAAAGTAGGTATTTGATTTTTGGGGGTATTTTCCCAACCCTATAGACTTTTTGCAAATGAATTTCCCCCATTAAAATGGGAAAAATTAGTAGAAATCATATAAGATCTTGGACTTAATGCCAAGATAAAAAAAAATAACAATATGGATTTGGGATTTTCTCAAAGATTTACCTAGGCATTCTTTTTATGAAGATTCACGTATTATATCGAATAAGATGTGATGAGATATAAGTAGGAATTTGCAAGTGGGTTGTGTGCATTTAATGCATATAACCTTTGAAGATTTCACCCCCAAGATTAGAGGAGTAGATTATCCCTTTAAAACAAATAAGATATCAAATCCAATAGTAGATTGAGTAAAATTTGGGTTTCCCCCAAATCCAAACACAATCTTTAAAAAAGTTTTTGGAAAAAACCCCCAAGGAAAAACCCCCCCCCATTTTAAAACCTTCCCCAAGTTTAAGCCCCCCCATTTGCATAGCAACTTCCAAAAGGAACATCAAGTATAAAAACCCCCTAGTCTTTGCACTTTCAAGCACACATCACTATCAAACATTCTAAAATTCTCTTCACAAAAATACCAACACAAAAAAAGAATAGAGGAGTACGAGGATGGAGGATGGAGTTTTGCACACAATTGTAGAGTCAAGTCCAACGACACAACAACACTTTCACACCAAAAGGAAAAATCCCAAGCCTTTCTTTCTTTCATATATGTACAAGCATATGCATATATAGTTTAAAAAAGCTGCCCAAGAACACTAACAATACACCAAAAACAAAAAACATATTTCACCATTGAGTTTTCCCAAATAGCAAGGCATATACTCACTAAGTCACCAAATTCAGTAAGCAGAACCAAAGTAGAATCCTTCTACCTTAATAACTAAAAAAGAATGAAAAGCTTATCTCATGAGTACGAATCTGTCGGATTTCTGGAAACGGCTCTTCGGAGACGACAGTGGAAACCCCCCCCGATAAGTCCCCGGGATTCCACCACCACCCAAAATTCTCAAGTTAAAATCACCAAACTTTTAAATCGGGTTGTCTTTAGAAATAAAAAAAAAGGAAATAGAATAGAATTTTCCTAACTTACCTCTCGGGAGTCGGTGAAAGGCAGCGGCCGGGGCTGGAGTGGCGCCGGGAAGCTGCTCCGGCGGCGTGGGGCGGGGAAAGAAGGGCGGCCGCTGCCTGTGCATGAAAGCAGCGGGCAGATCGGGAGAAAGGGGGCAGCGGCGGCGTGAGCAGGGCCGAAAAGGAAGAGGGAGTGGGGAGAAAAAAGGGGAAAAGGGGAAGAGTCGGGGGGAGAGAAAACGCCGCCGGAGGGGGGACGGCAGACGGTGGCGCTGAGGATGGCGGCGGCGGTAGCAGAAAATTAAAAGGGGGGAGTCTCTCTCTCATTTTAGGCTTATGGAAAATTGGGGAAGAAAAGGTATTTATATATGGGTTTTATTTTTTTTTGTTGTTGGACTAATGAATTAGTTACTTGGGTTAAGGGTGGAATAATTTAAATTTGAGCCCAACTCCCTTTAACAATTGTTCAATAAACAAATGAAGAGAAGCCCAATTCCCAAATTAAATTATCATTTGGACTGAAAATGATAGGGATTTGCCCCAAATTTTGGAAATAATATCTTTTGGAGGGAAAATTTTAAAATTAAATTTTAGTCTATATTTTAAAAATTAAAAGGGTTCCCAAATTTAAAATATTTTAGTTGTTTCTTGTTTGGGGTTTAAATAAGCTAAATAATTGATCTTTTGATATTTTTTAAAATGTTGCTTAAGAGTAAATTTTCAAAGTAAAAAAGGCATAGATCCAAATTCCGTCGGGAGAGAATAGGGGAAAAAGAAGCATCAAATAAAAAATGGTTTTGGGGAAATAAGAAAAATGGAAGTAATTGTGAGGCATGCACTCTAATTTAAGTAGATTTCTCCCCTTTAGTCTAATTAGTGTATTATTATATTGTGATGTTTTAAAAAGGGTTGTCCCCCGAAATTAACGTGGGGGCAAGAAATTAAATTTAGGGGAAAAATTAAAAAGGACAAAGGGGAACTTTTTTTATCCCTACAAAGTGGATAAAAGTGCAAATTATTTTTAAGTGATATTTTAAGAAAAACTTTGAAAAATTTCGTTGTTTATTTTAAATGATGTTGTCTTTGCAAAATGTTTTGTGTATGATCCTTTTAGGTTTTTGGGGTGAGGCCAAGTGAGTTGTGAAAGATGATATGTGAATTGGGGCCAAATGAGGGGGGTGTCCCTGGACTAGTGTACACGGGGGACCCCATGGCCCGGGGGGGCGGGGCGGGGGCCGAAAAAAGGTGGCCCCTTCCCGGCCAAAATGTTGATGTGGCCAGAGAACACCATCTCTACGGCACAAGATTGTTAATGTGACCGTGAGAGAACACCATCTCTGGCACAAGATGATCGGGAAAGGCAAAAAACGGGAAAAAAATGCCTTTGGGGGGAAAAATGATTATTAGTAAGCTCGGGTCTTTTTTAAAAAAAACCCCCAGTGTTTCGTGATAATGGCTTGACAATATTTTTAAAAGTATATTTGTATTTTTGGGAATGTGTTCCCGAGTACTTTTCTCGGCCCACATATATTTCTAAATGTGCGGGTTGGAAGGATGGTGGAGGAAGTCTTATTGAGACAATACATTTTATTCGGTCGGGTTAGGACTCTCCCCGGGGGTTCATGTCTCCAAAATGGAACCGCGTTCTTTTCCTTTTCCCCTATGCATCTTAAAAGACTCAAATTTTATTTTTGGGGAAAAATTTTGGTTTTTTTTGAAAACTTTTTCAAACAATTACTCGAGTTTTTTATAAGCAGTATCTTATTTTTGTATCGGCACTTGATTAGTCATGTCTCCAACCTGTTTGATTTTATTCTCCCCACTTCTTTCCCCCTTTTTTATATCCCCCTTTTGTCACGGTTCCCCCCTTTTTGCTATCCTTAACAAGTTGGTTGTGACATATAAAATATTAAACGAGATCGGTAAGAATATGTTTTTTTTTTTTTTATGTTCAATTGTAACTTCCCAAAATTATGAATTTATAGAAATTAAAATTTTAATAAAGTAAAGAATTAAGCTAACAAGGAGTATAATATTTTCTAAAAAATATTAATTATATATCTATAAAATACGTATTAAATAGATGAGTTAAGAACATACTCCCAAAAATTAACATCCAAAAATAAAAAATTAAAAAAAAACAAAATTTTGGAAAGTAAAGAATAATTTTAAAATTTTGAAATTCTTAAAATCAAAATTGTAAACTTAATGAGTATTTCATTTTCTTGTAAATTGTTGCATGTTACAATTAAAAGAGCTAAGAACTCTAATATTCTAAAAAAGAAAAAAATAGAAAATATTTATTGATCTTTAAAAGAATAAATAAATAAGTTATTAACATGCGATTATTTTTCATCGGGGTTCAACATAATTTTTTTAAAAAACCATAAACACAAAAACCAATTAGTAATATTACCCATATATCACATTTAATTTATTGCTGTTTTAGTGGGACGAAGGGGAAAAAAGGAAATTCGGTTTATTTCTATGGGACATAGGGAGTATTGTATAAAAAAAAAGAGAATATTTTTGGATATATTAAAAATTAAATAGATAAGATAAAAATGTAAAGTTTAATCTATTGGGCAAAGTCCCAAGATATTAGAATTTAAAGAAATCAAATTTTAGAAAAAAAAAATTAAAATTATAAAATTTTTAAAAAAATCAAAACAATACACTTATTTAGTTACTATATTAGTAGTATCAACTTTTAATTTGTTGGATGTTATGGTGAATTGAGCTAAAAACTCTACTATTTTATAAACATTCTTGTGAATTTAAAAAAAGACGAAATTTTAAGTTTATTGATATTGAAAATTACAATTTAATTATAGTAGTAATTATTTTTTTAAATCATATACTAGTATAAATCTGATTATTGGCACTTCAATAGTATTTAAAAAGCAAATTTTTAATATTAAATATAAAATTTTTAAATTTTTTGTTACTATTAAATTATTTAAATCAAAATTTATACGGTAGTAATATTTTTTTTATCATATAAATCTGATTATTGACACTTCAATAGTATTGGATAATAATTTTTTTGTACTTCATAAGCTTTATTTGTTACTATTAAATTATTTAAATTTAGATTTAAAAAGAATAATTTGATGAGAGACCCCGATATTGTTCATTTGCTACCAAATAGATCTTTATTTAATATTTTAAAATTTTGAAGATATATTTTTTTTAAAAAAAATGCAATAAAAAAAAAATATTATTCAATCATATTTTAAAAAAAATTTTATGCAATATGAAAAAGGTAACATGGAGATATTTTTCCAAATTTTTAAAAAAAAAACTCTATTTATATATGCTATACTCATGTACGATGAATAACTGAACCACAAGGATAGTTTGATTCAGTTTTTTTTATTTTAATGCACAATTTATATCTTAATATGTACTATTCATTGATTATAGAATTTGTTATGTAGATATTGATAAAATAGCAAATAGCTAGGTATATATGTTTAATGTATATGACGGAGTAAGACTGCAGAAGCGGAAGCATATTTCTTGTCATAGGGAATTCACTGTATATATATACACACTAGAATTGTACCAAACAATTTTTTTTTTTTTGTAATTCAATAAAAAAAAAAAAAAATTGCCTGACTAAATTATATAAGAATAAAAAAAGAACTATTAGTAAATTGGAAGTTATCAATTATGATAAACATTAAGAGAGTTCGAATATTAAAGAACAATAGAAACATTATTTTGAAAGAAATAATGAGTTTTAATTGAAAACACATTGATTATTTTAATCGATAGAGGAGTAAGAATTGGAGTATTTGATATGGAGATATAATTCGATGAGATAGATTTAATTGATGGAATAGGAGTAAGTATTAGATATGGAGATTTAACTTGATGAGCTAGAGTTAATCGATGGAGTATGAGGATTAGATATGGTGAATTAATTTGATGAGATACTTAAATGTTAAGATTAACTAGTATAACACCCGCGCTATGCGCGACTTAAAATATCTTCCTTCTACTAATTTGTCATTGTGAAAAAAGAAAATAAAATAAGAAACAATGTCATTATATAAGATAAAAATATATATATATATATATATATATATATATACACTAACATTATGTTGAAATTGGAAATTATAAATTTAAATAAATTCGAAATGAAATCAATATGAAACATTTATTTTTTACGATATTTAATATATATTGTCCTTAAACAACATATACGGTAATGCTAAAATACTGTCAATATGAAATAACCATAAAATATTTAGTATAGGACAAAAAATACTCGGAGGATAATTAGTATTATTATAAAAAAATGAAACTACAAAACAATAAAAATATATATACAAATATTGGCAAAAAATTACATTAGAACAACTTAAGTTTCATAAGTTATGAATAAACTTATTTATAAACAACTAAAATATTACAACAAAGAATAGCATAATAATGAATAGTAACTTCAAATCGCCACAACTTCTTTCCACCACTATCTCCCTCAATCTACCACCAATTCAACCTCATGCTTGTTTTTTTATTTTCCTCCTCAATCTCAAGTGGATGATTTCTGTATGTACGCCAAAAACAGTGTGACATTTTATGCTCTTTATCTTCTTTGCTTCCTTTTGACATTCCCTTGACTTTGGATATTTTTTTGCATGACAACTATAAAAGTGGCGAAGTTCGAGACGAATATAAAAAAGAATTAGCTATGATTTATCTAGTATTTATAAAAAAAAGAACTATAAACTCAAAAGATAACACAAACTAACATTAATATAAAGTTTAAATAGTATGAACTAATATCACGCACTCCGACGTAGAATGAGCCTCAAAATAGGATTTAAAAGTTATAATTTTCTTTCATATTCTCAAACAAGACTCTTTGTCCATAATTTCCGACTTGCATTTTTGGCTCTTCACCTTTCACTGTCTCTCATAGGTGATAGGACTATAGCTCCACCGTGTCCATATACCGTTCAAATATAATTATGAATATGTTATTTGTCAATGAAGCTAGATCTTATCCTCTTGGGATTAACTAATTAATTAGTATATGCTGTCATGCACCACATGCATCTTATAATTATTTATATTTACACACAATTATCAACGTTTATTGTATTCCAAATTAAATATTTCATTTTCCACATTGGCTGGGCTAAATATGTAAATCTCGAGGAATAATTAAACTACTAAATATAGTAGTATACTTTAGTACTTTGAGAAAGGAAGGCCAATTTAGTGGCAATTATTGATCATATTTGAGTTAATTAGATGGCTCTATGTAATTATTATATGCACCTCGAGATTCACCAATATAGTTAGGGAAATTGGTCTCTAAAATCATGAACTTTACCTAAAATTTGGTATTTTCCATAAATTTTGAAATTGGTATATAATATCATGAACTTTGCATTTTGTTTGGTATTTCCCAAACTCACTCAAATAAAATATTTTCATTAAAATCTTATTTAACGTAGGCAACCGTGATATGTTTTATAATATTTTGAACCACTTTTTAACTTCATAACATGTAGGAAAAAAAGTTACGTTGAAAATCACGTTGATTTAATTGTGTGAAGTATGATGAAAAAGCTTCGTAAGTTAGTCAAATATAGTAATAGACATGTCGTGGGAAATACCAACAAAATGCAAAGTTTGTGATATTATATACCAATTTCAAAGTTCATGAGAAATACCAAATTTTAGACAAAGTTCATGATTTTAGAGACCAATTTTCCATATAGTTAAGCAAATTTTACATAGCATATTTTATGTTATTAAAGAAGACGTGTCCCCATTTAATTGATTAAAACGTTCTCTGTCATTTGAATTATAAGACCTCTCAATAACTGCACAGTTTAATGGTTTCTTTTAAAGAGACAAATTACCTTTAAAACGCTATCATGATTAATTACCCTATCATTTTTATTATTGCTGTCATATGTTCGAGTTATGGTGAAGTTTCAACCTTGAACTCCTATTCTCTTTAATTCATATTTAATTTAATTTGCAATTGTAATTGTAATTTATTACTACCACACTACAAAAAAAGCGTGTGTTTGCGACCAAATATTGGCGAGCACACGCTGATGCTCGCAACTTTGCGAGCACAATGGAGAGCACATGTTACGGTGCTCGCAAACAATACTACTTGCAGAATTTTCTATATACAAATAAAGGGCTCGCAAATTAGCGAGCACATGTAAACTGCTTCAAATTCTCTAATTCATTTGCATGCTATCAATTCCCGCTTATTTGGAATCAATTCCCGCCGCTGTTCTCAGATCAGATTAGATCTGCGCTGCTCAGCCAACCGCCACCGTTCAATTCAACTCTGCTCCGCCACCGTCCAATTTAACTCTGCTCGGCCACGTTCAATTCTCCTCTGCTCCACCACTGATCCTCCGCCACACTCCAATTACTAAGTAAGCATTGCCTAATTGCTCGAAAATGTATGATTTTCAGATTTGTTTTTTCTGATTCCGTAGAAAAACTTTAATTCCTCGTCGTCAAGACGTACGGATGAAGTTACAAAGACATGTTCTTCGTGAAATTGAACTTCTAATAGCAAAAATAACATATTGAACGTTATTTGGATTGCTAGAAACAATTCGATAACGGCTTAAGAGGACAATTGAATCAATATTCATTTCGAGCAAAGTGTAGGAACGAATACCAGTTTCCAGAGGTAAAACGTTGTCTCTGTATCCCTCTGATCTTGTTTGGTAACATATGAGTTTGTTATGTTTATAATAGCACGCCAGCTGCTCGACTAAATGCTCAAAGGTATGTTTTAATAGCTATGGTAATTGAGCTCCATCATACTAGAAAATAAATGACAGATCCTAGTATTTACTATTTACTGTTGTCCAATATGAATAAGGCTAGGTGAGCTCAGTACGGGTCGTTTATCATTCAGAATACATATGATAGCTGTGCAATGTGATTTTGTTGATTATAAGTTAAAATGGTTGTATTTCATAAAGCTAGTGTGTCACGGACTCAATATTTCGTTGGATGTTTAATCATCCTTTTGAGATCCTGCTTTTTCTTTCTATAAAAGGAGGATAGAGCATAGTGAATTGTATTGTTAAATTTCTGATTGTGTTGATGTACTTTGATCAATGTGTTAAGGTTCACTGTTCTCATCTCTATTATTTGACTGTATTTTATAAGCTTGGAAATGATAAGTTGTTTCTCTTACAAATGGAGCAAGGCAGAGCAGTCAATTGCTTTAGCAACTGCTACTGATGCTACAATACATGTATCTTATTGAAAACTTCAATTGGTGCATAAACCAAATTACATTCTGTTTTGAAGGCAAACCAAAAAGTAACCAAAACTGTGCTGCTTAAGGATTTATATGTGGAAATTGAGAGAATGAAGCAAGGTTTTCTTTTTCTTCCTTGCCCATGTAATGGTTTAGATTAGTCATGCATGTTTAATTGACATTTACTCTACTTCGAATGTGTTCAGATAGTCGAGCAGCAAGAGAAAAGAATGGTGTTTTTATTCCACATGAGAGGTTTCTCCAGGATGAAGCAGAAAAGGTCAGTTGCTAACAGTAAACAGCGTAGCTTAGTTCTGGAACTACAAAATTCTTTTATGTTGGAGCTTCCAGTCTTATTTCGCTTCTATGTGCTATAAGTGAGAGTATCTGAACATGATGTAATTTATAGATATCTAATTTGTTTTAGTTTGTTGGTTAATGGATGACACTTGCAGGCTAAAAATGAGAGAATAGAACAGTTGGAGAGCGATCTTAATGAGAGTGAGAAGGTAAATTTTTACTCGTTTCTCATTACTCTTTTCTCCAAATAATTTCGGCTGACTTGTCTAGTTATGCAGAAAGTTGATAAATTCCGTGAGCTTTATCTCACTGAACATCAAAAGTGAACTTAAAGACTGCAAGGTAATAGAGAAGATAGAACATTGGAAAATATTTTACTTTGTGAAAATTTCTAGTCATTCAAATTATCATGCATTTTTCCAGAGGAATCTTGAGACGACCCATAAACTCTTAGAAGATCTAAAAGAGAAATATAAGATGGCTCTTTCCACACTGAAGGTTACATATGCACTGAAGACAAAAGCATCTTCTGATCTGGAAGAATTAACATCTGTGATGCCAGCCCAAACTATTGTTGTTGAGAATGTACGAAGAATCTAATCGTTACTTGAATATGTTCATTGTGTATCACCTATAAATATGTTTCCTTAATTGTCTATGCAGTTCTTCCAAACTGCTACCTTAGAGTCAAAGGAAGTACTTTCTGACATTCAGAAGTCCTTAACTGAACAGAGAAGGATGTTGGCTTTCTCTGCCCAACAACATACGGAGGTTAGATCACTTGATGTAACCCAGTGGTTGGTCATTAAGAAACAGTCTTCATTGTTTGTGTCTCTACTTGATTAGAAATGTCCTTTGAATAGATTTGAAGTTGGTATGTTTTGCTTGTTTGGACATGTTATTGCAAAAACAATGATATTTCTCCATTGTGACAGAACTCGATGGATAAAATTACATTTACTTTCTACATTGATTTGAGTTTAAATTTAGAATACTTTTGGGATTATGAAGTTGGTATGTTTTGCTTGTTTGGACAGATGCATTACAGGCTAATGGGGTAGAAGACCAAGATTATGATGCCATTTACGTTGAGCTTTCTGGGGAGACGAAGAAGAGAAAGCAAATTCCCGGAGCCGGTTAGGCACTGAGCATTTACTTCCCATATGATACCAGTTGTGCGTAGAGTTGCAGAAGCAAAATGCAGCATTGCATGTAGAGTCAGATAAGCAAAATGCAGAGTTGCGTGTGGAGCTAGAGAAGAAAAATGCGGAGGTGCTAGAATAGTTGAAGAATCTTAGTCAACAAGTCTACGAAATGAGAAGTCTTATGAAACTAAAAGGAAGTGTAAAACAATATCATTAATATTATGTAATATTTGAATTTTGTTACTCTTTAATTTCATTATATTATAATTTTTTTTAAAAGTTATCCAGAAAATAATTTGTATACCAAAATTACTAATTAAAATAGGAAAATACAGAATTTATGATTTGTGCTTGCAAAATAGTCCAAATTTGCGAGCAAAGCATAGGTGCTCACTAATTTGCGAGCAAATTTGTGCTCGCAAAGAGTCCAAAAGTGCTAGCTAATCAAGGTGCTCGCTAATTTACGAGCAGAATTGGGTGAATTGCAGGTGCTAGCAAAAGTGCTCGCAAATGGTCTTGTGCTCACAAAAAGTTGTAGCAAATTTGCTACAAGCCTCATAGCTAGCACACATAGTGCTCGCAGCCTGCTCGCAAAACTGGGTTTTGCTAGCACATTGGTGCTCGCAAAACGCCTTCTTTTTTGTAGTGCCACATTTATTAAAATAGAAAAATACTAATCATAATAAAAAGGGAAAAATATTTTAAAAAGCAACGATGAAATTAAATTGTAAATTGTAGTAGTAAATAGTAAAGGCATCAACTCTCTCGACCACTCCAACGTCTTGAGCAACTGTTTGGCTCCCATGTATAAGTAACCTTGCAAATATCACACTACGCATTTCGTTTTATTGTATGTGTTTGTGTGCAAATTCTTTACTCTGTAAATAGAAATAAGATAAAAAGATAAAATTCATAGAAGAGTTAAAAAAAAAGGCCTTAAATTAAGGTCCTTTTCACAAATGCCACTTTCAAAGTGACATTGCAGACCTTATTACATTGAAAAGGAAAGGCACAATAAACTAGTGTCATTTATTGAGATAGATAGATCAGACCAGGCTGAAAAGACGCATTGTGCAAGAACAAGAAAAAGGAAGATGATCAACACTTTTTTACGCGGTCGATCATAGCCTAACACAGTGAGGAACGGGAAAACGTCTCAGGTTGGATGAAGCCGGGGATGAAGAGAAGAAGACGCAAGTTAAATTAACCGGTGTTCTGTAGTCCAGCAGCGATACCCTTCATGGTCAAGATGAGGGTGTCTTCGAGCCCTGGGGCGTAGTCGCTCGTTGGGTTCAGCTTGACGAGCTCATCAGCAGGTTTGGATTCCATGTACTCCTTCGAGATATGTGGCCTCAGCTTCACATGGTAGTGTGGGTCGCGGATTCGCTTCAGTGTGTACGCCTGGGTCACGTTCAGTGTCGTGATGTAGGAATCACGGAGACGAAGCCGTTGCTTCAGGTGCAGGTCGCCTTCGAGAAGATCCTTGTGCCCGGCAATCTGTCAAGAAACAGGGAAATTGATCAGATCTCAACATGAATTGAAAATGTTGTGGAAATCAAATCAAATCACTATTAGATAGTTCACCTGGAGCAGAAGAGTCTGTGTTTGCTCGTAGTCGGACCTCAGTCGCTCGCCAAACGACCAGAGGTCTTCGGAGACGAGGAGTTTGTCGTACAAGGCAGCAATGCCTGGGTCTCCCTTGGCGAACACCATTTCAACCAAGTCGATTTGGACTCTGAAGAAGGGCCAATGATTGTACATATCTTGCAGCGTTTTGAGGCTTCGTATGTCCTTCTCTATGGCGTGTTTGAATCCTGCTCCGAAGCCTAGCCAGACGGGGAGATGGAATCTGGTCTGAGTCCATGCGAAAATCCAAGGAATGGCTCTCAGCGATTCGATCCCTCCACTCGGCTTCCTCTTGGATGGACGACTACCAATGTTCATTCGACCATACTCTAGCTCCGGTGTTGCCTAAAACAGTTCATAAATAACGTTATATTCACAAGTGGTATACCGTATACTGAATTATAACGTTTTGTGGACACTTACCAGGCGAAAGTACTCAACGAAACGAGGCTCCTGGAAGACGATCGACCTGTACTTCTCAGTGGCAATGACGGCAATCTCATCTAGAAGAGTCCGCCATTCTGGCTTGGGCGAGACAGGGGGACGCATACCATGCTCCAACGTGGCAGCAGTGAAACGCTGGAGTGTTCTAAAGCACAAGTGCTCCTCGCCAAACGATTGCTCGATGACTTCTCCTTGAACTGTGACACGAAGAGATCCGTTGATCGTGTCTGGTGGTTGGGACAAAATAGCAAGGTGAGTAGGGCCGCCTCCTCTTCCCACAGTCCCACCTCGCCCATGGAACATCGTCAATTTCACTCCGTATTTCTTTGCAACTTCAACAAGCTGCTCCTGTGCCTTGTACAGCTGCCAGGCCGCTGACAAACGACCGGCATCTTTACCAGAGTCCGAATACCCAATCATGACTTCTTGCTTGCCGTTGATTCTGTTTTTGTACCAATCGATCGAGAAAAGGCGTGCGACAGCAGCTGGTGCGGCTTCAAGATCGTCCAGTTTCTCAAAAAGTGGGACGACTCTCAGAGGATTCTTCACATGGCATTCACGTTGCAGAAGCTCAACTGCAAGCACATCAGATGCTGCGGTGGCCATGGAGATAATGTAGGCACCGAAGCAGTCAGATGGAAGTTCTGCCAAGACATGAAACGTGTCTAAAACGTCAGTAATCTCTTCGGTTTTTGGTAGATCAGGACCAAAGAGGGGCCTTTTGCTGGCGAGTTCCGACAGCAGCCATTCTTGCCGTTGTTCTTCTGACCAGTCTCTGTATGAACCTATTTCCAAGTATTGGGTAATGGCATCAAGGACGTCGGTGTGCCTGTCTGATTCTTGCCTTATGTCGAGTTTCACCAGTGAGAGGCCAAAAGTGGAAACTTGCCTCAGGAAATCGAGAAGGCTGCCATCAGCAATTGCTCGATCACCACTAGCACAAAGAGATCTGTAGCAGAGCTCAAGTGGCTCCAAGAACTGCAAAATGTCCATGCTAATTGAGTAAGTCTGCACATTCTACGTATTAAGGATGATTCGAGTGACATCGTGAAATTTTCTCAAATACCTGGTCGATGTTGGTGTAAGTTGAATCTTCTGAGATCTCAGAGATTCCTTGAGCGAGCAAATGACGAGAACGCTCACGTGTCTGGTAGAGCTTATCCCTCACGTCACCAAGAAGGACACGGTAGGGCTCGCTCGGGGGGATTGTTTTCCAGAACTCTGCACAACAAGGAATATAAAGAGTCATAAATTTCATACAGCGCTAGGGATGGCGTCGAATGCCAAATGGCCACGGAAACCAATCGGTATACAAAAACCAAAATGCACTAGATGCCAGTTCCACTCAAAATCAAGAAAATAGATGGAATCACTCATGTGAGTTGGTTGGCTACCTATGTAATGCTTGGCATCTCTTTTAGAAGAGGTGAGGAGTTCATCAGCTCGACCACGAAGCTCATCACTGCAGCGCCACATGGACAACTGGAGAAAGATTGCAGAGTTAGATGAAACAGAATCTTAAATCGTCTTGAGGAATAGCTCACATAACAAAAGATTCTAGATTTCTACTGAATATCTACAATTATAGTAACCATATACCTCAAACATGAGGTCCTCAATTTGTGAATAGTACAAGTTTGCAGCCATCATTCTTGCCAGCAGGCAAACATCCCTAGTGACTTCCGGAGTTACTCTTGGGTTTCCTGCAAATCGTTAAATATATAGTTAAACATAGTGACGGAAAAATAACATAATGCCCTGTTATGCATAGTTAAATATCACCAAATCAAGAAGAAAACATAAAGCATCGAAGCTATACCATCACGGTCTCCACCCATCCAGGAGGAGAACTGAATCAGAGGGGCGTTGTAAGGAACACGTTCATCGATCCCGATATTCTTAAGGGCAGTATCAACACGGCGCAAAAATTTGGGTACACCTTTCCAGATTGTTTCATGGAAGTAACTCATCCCCGCTCTCATTTCATCTTGGGGAGTAGGGGGAGTCCTTCGGATCTCATCAGTTCGGAAAGCAGCTTGAATCTATAAACATACGGACAACATGTAAGCAATTTATACAGCAATAGGCATTGCATAACATCACTTTTTCAAACTGCTCTCAAAAATTAAAGGTCTTGATAATTCACCTCTCTTTGTAAAGCCTCATCAAGCTCCTGTTTATCATCCGGAGTGATGTCTTTGGCATATAACTGAGCTAAGCAATTCCGAATCCTGAAAAAAGGACAGGTTAAGTCAACGAAAGTCGAAGAGAAGATTAGTCCAGATCATGAGAAAAATGCAATTATTAGTCCAAAAGCATATAGCAATCAGCAGATCCAACCTTCCGTGCTTCTGAAGCAGCGACCTTCGCACAGACTGAGTAGGATGAGCGGTGAAGACCAGATCCACGGTCTGATTCTTCAACGCGTCAAAAACTTCCTGAGGAGACTTCTTCAAGTCAACCACAAGTCTCTTGAGAGTCTCTTCGATGTCCGACTCAGTGGTGGCAGAGTTTTCGTCGGTGTAATCCCCCTTCTTCTTCTTGTTCCGCCTGCGGTAAGCAATCTGGACCTCCTCGGCCAAGTTGGCCAAGCTAAGCATGTGAGAAAATGCCTTCGCCACAACAATCGAATCACCCGGATCCAAACTTGTCAGCACATTCCCTAGCTCCTCCAGCTTCTTCGGATCACGCTTATTCTCGTACTCGGCCGAAAGCTCGTAGCACTCTTGCACCTACAATGATGGAAGAGAAACATGTTTCAACTCACTCCATCAAACCAAAACACTCTTAACAAGTTCATACTATTCCCAAATCACAAAAGAAAAAGTGGAATTGATAAACAAGCTTCTAGAAACTTCCAAGACCTGTGTTTACTCATTTTCAAATCAAATCCAAATCACAACAAGCCACTCTTTTCAAATCAAAACAACCCCCAAATTCAAAACCACTGATTATCAGAATAATCACATAGCTCAAATCTTCACAACAATTCTCACATCAACACATCAATAAAACAAACAAGATCAGATTTTTACACTAAAAAAAACACCTAATTCAGTCAAAACCCCCAAATCCAGATCTCCAAAACCAAATCGAGAACAAAACAAAGCCAAAAACACGGTGTTGTACCGTTTCCTTGAGATCCTCTCCATGCAAATCCTGAAGAATGTCGAGAAACCGATCCAGAAGCAGAGCATCATACTCAACAAGCTTATCATCTTCAGAGACTTTCCCAGGAACCAAGAGCCGCAGCTGGGCATCAATTGACGCCATCTTCTCCAGATTCCTCGTAGCCATCGCCGCCGATTCAACTCCCAACTCTAAAAAATTGATAAAAACGAAGTCAATTTGAGAAAACCTAGAAACAAAAAAAAATTGATCGCACAAATCACGGATTCAATCAATTAGCGTGAATGTAGCGTCAATGGAAGTCGCAAAAAGTGAGCTTCATGCAAAATGTTTGACAATCGCACTCAAAATTGATCAGTTTTACTACTATTTATGTACAATGATTGCAGATTTTTGAGTTGCTGTGATAGTGGAAATTGAAATTGAGGTGACTAAGAGTGAAATCACAGTGTACCTGAAGCTGGGATGGTATATTCTTGAGCGAGAAGGGGATCGAAAAGTGAGAGGGTGAAAGAGAATGTGATTTAAGCACAAAAGATGCAGGTACAAGAGCAGTTATATATAGGTACAAAATGTTGTTTTTGGTGGTGAATAAATTAATGGAGTACTTTTCTTGGACAATTCAAAACAAATAAATAAATTTACTATAAAAAATTATGGAATTTTGTTAAATTTGGTGAGTCTGATTTTAAAAATCAGATAGTAATCATGAAATTGGATTTATTATCAATTATTATATGTGTAAGATAATTATCAATTATCATTTGCTGGTAAAATTATGAATTAATAAGTTATATATATGTCAAAAAAATATTTTATGGGATAATTGAAAATAAATTTAAATTTAAATTTATATTTACTAATTTTTAATATTGCGAGACAGATTAGAATTTGACTAATAAAGAATGTTTTGGACATAAGAAAAAGAATTCGGTGGGGTTGTAGTATTGTTCATATTATACACAAAGTTTTATGCAAATTTTGTTAGATTTGGAACTTCATCTCTATCCGTTCCAAAACTCCCATTTTTCTATACTATTATTCATCCATTTAGATAAAATATTCTATTAAAAAGTTAATACTTACGTTTCTTTTTAAAAGTAGAAAATTTTAAAATTATATGAGTTTTAAATTCAAAATTAGTAAAACAAAAGAGATTAAAAGAAAAATGTATTAGTAGAAAATGAAATTCACCTTATTATAAAAAATGAAATCTCATAAAATAGAAAATTTTAAATTTTAAGGGATGGACCAAGAAAGGAAAAGGTGTTTATTTTTGGGAAATTGGTCTCTAAAACCATGAACTTTGCCAAAAATTTGGTATTTTCCATGAACTTTGAAATTGGTATATAATATCACGAACTTTACATTTTGTTTGGTATTTCCCACGACATGTTTATTACTATATTTGACTAACTTACGAGGCTTTTTAATCATACTTGACACAATTAAATCTACATGGTTTTCAACGTGACTTTTTATCCTATATGTTATGAACTTAAAAAGTGGTTTAAAATATTATAAAACATATCACGGTTGCTTAAGTTAAATAAGATTTTGACGAAAATATCTTATTTGGGTGAGTTTGGGAAATACTAAACAAAATGCAAAGTTTATGATATTATATACCAATTTCAAAGTTCATGGGAAATACTAAATTTTTGGTCAAGTTCATGGTTTTAGAGACCAATTTCCCTTTATTTTTAGTACAAGTTGAGTATATTAAATTGAGTACAATTGTACAATTCAAAGTAAATGCAAATTATGCAATAAACATTTGTTTCCACAAATAGTAGTAGGTTGCATATTCAGACTCTTTTACAAATATTTAGTTTCGTGTATTGTCACTATTCGTATTGAATAATATTATAAATACAATACAAGGGAGTTTATAATCTGAAGTATCTAATTTAAATATAATGCACGGTTTTAGTTTTAATCCACACGAAATTTCGATTTCGGAACTTATTGTTGCATATCAATTTTAACTACCATTAATTGCTCTTTTCCAATCGATATTTAAGTGAGATGTTTTCAATATTTTCTTTTCATTTCAATTTAATAATTTGACTGATTAAAGAATATGCCTTCGAAGATGCTTTTAGAATATTCGTCGTTGTCGATAGTTTACATATGACTTTACCAATAAGATTCTAAGAAGAAAATAGTGACATTGTTATGTACTAGGAATTCAAACTCAATTTGTCTTTACTTTAAAATAAAAATATTATTCTATACGTATTTTTTCTTAGAATAAAAGTTTATCAAGTACAAGCATATATAATGCCTCTAAATTTTAAAGGTTATATGCCTATAAATTTACGAAGAGTAGATCATTTTTAGTTTGTCATGCACTTTTTAAAAATTTGACTGATAAATTATGGAATTAAATCAAGCTGAAAAGGAAACTCAAAGGGAAAATATATATAGATCGAATCACTGTCAATGAGGATTGCAAACTCAATGAGGATTGCAAACTCTATGTTGTTGATAAAATTAAATTTATTAACCAAAAGACAAAAAAGTAAATTTTACAAGTATATTTGATATATATAATTTATACCCTATATATATATATATATATATATATATATATATATGGAGATGATCAAAATAAGAATGTCCTTAAATCCAGAAATGCAGACAAAATCTTGGCCCTAAGATGATAATCTATTGGTCAATAATTAACCTAAAACACGGAAGGTCATAATTAAGTAGTTTTAGGTCATATTATAAGATTTTGGTTTATGTCATGTTAAGATCATTTTAGGTCATGCTTTGTTAGCATGACCTAAAAATAAACTAACTATGACCTAAAAATGCCCTACGTATGAATTGTTCTGCGTTTCTGTATTTAAATCTAGTCTTCATAGATCAAAACCCTATATATATATATATATATAAGGATGTGTTAAAATGAAAACTCATCTTAAAATAACACCAAATGTCAACTAGGGGGTATTATCGTCAATAGCCTGCACATCAAATGTCAATAGCCTGCACATCAATAAATACTTTTTTTAATTTATTTTTTTTAATTTTTTTTAAATTTTTTATTTTATTTTTTTTAATAAAAAAATATTTTTTTCAAATTTTTTTTTTGTCAACTACATATACTCCCTCAATTCCCTCATAGTTGAGTCATTTTTCCATTTCGAGAAGTTCCCTCATAGTTGAGTCATTTCCATATATAGTGAGTTTTTTCTCTTTCTTACTTTAATCTCTGTTGCTTTATTCTCTCTACTTTATTCACTTTTCACTTTATTCTCTTCTACATTTTTCTCTTTCTTACTTTTTTATCTATTTATTTAACACACTCAACATTTCTTTCTCCGTACCGAAATGTTTCGCTTCAACTATGAGGGAACATATGGAGTGCAAATCATGTCAACTACATATACAATTCATGTCAACTACACATCAAATGTCAACAACTTTATTCAATAAATACTTTTTGACATAAATTGTACATGTAGTTGACATGAATTGTATATGTAGTTGACATGGATTTTATACATAGTTGACATTATATGTGTGTAGTTGACATGAATTGTATATGTAGTTGACATGGATTTTAGATATAGTTGACATTATATGTGTGTAGTTGACATGAATTGTATGTATAGTTGACATGAATTGTATGTATAGTTGACGTGTAGTTGAAAAATAAAATAAAATTTAAAAATTAAAAAAAAAATTTAAAAAAAATTTAAAAATTTAGAAAAGAATTTATTTTTTTAAAAATTTTTTTTTTAAAAATGTTAAAAAATAAAAAAAGGTTAAATTAAAAAATTTAAAAAAATTATTGAATAAAATGTACCATGATATTACAATTCTGCCTTTTCATAATTAACTAATCTAAAAATATTTTCTATATGACAAAATTTGGACCACTCATTTAATAAAAATGAGTGACTAATATTGCATCTCATTTCTCAATTAGCATAAAAAATCTCAATTAATCAGAACCGTATATACGTGACAGTGTATGATTTATTGATTGTTTTCAGGCCAATATTTGCGATGGATGAGAATTGATGGATTACTTTGATTTGTTTTATTTGCTAGTTTTGGTTTCTTGTTTATGTAATAAAGTAATTTTTAGTAGAATGCATACTTGCGTTATATTTTTGTTTTTATTTATATTTTGAATTGTTTATTTATAAATACACTGAACACTCGCTATCTATTTGTCAGATAATTTTGTAGTGTATAAATACACATAATAAACTATTAGTACTCCATATGTAAATAAACCGTACACGTAAGCACAAATGTGTCCAATAAAATGCTAGCTAGATTCCTTGCTATTGGGTAATTAAAGGAACTATATTAATTAAAATAATACAAATAAATTGTTTAAAAAATTTAGAATATCCAATTTAGTACATACCTTTATTCCCTAGTGTGGGACTAATGTATCCTTTCTTTACCTCTCGAGTCATTAATTTTATACCAATAATTTTCATATGGAGTATTTCGTAAATTAAAACCTTTTTTTCTTACTTTTAAAAAAAGTACTCCTAATAAAATAGAAACACGAAGCATAATCCGTAAATTACAAGTTGAATTGATTACTTCCTCAAAGTTTGTCACTAAGGTCTCGTTTATTCCCTTTAGGGGGAAAAGAAATATTTAATTATAGGTATGTTAATTGAAATATTTAACTATTTGAAGTGAGATATTAATTAATAAATTGATTATATATAATCGTGCAATCATCACCTAATACATGATGAAGGGAATATATCCTTCCTAGCATAAAGACGAGTCTCATTTTATAAGCAATTATTTTCCTACCTATGAATCATGATATACAACCAAGTGTCACACTTAGAGACCATTTGTCTTAAAAATCATGATTTAGAGGGAAATTTATAAATATTATGCCAACTTTGAAAATTTTAAACCATTATTATTCAATTATGAGCTTGTAAGCAAAACCAATCAAGAAACAAAATCAATTTGGAGTGACTCATACATAGGGGTGAAAGTTCGGGTACCCGCCGGTACCTAAACCCGAAAATTCGGATACCCGAATCCGAAATCTCAAAAATATCATACTCAATACCCGATCCGTATGTGAATTCGGGTACCCTAATACCCGATACGGGTACCCGAACCCAACTAATCGGGTACCCATAAACCCGGAATTGTTATATTTAAAATTTATTCTTTTATATAAATTAAATTGTGATGAGAATAGAAATTATTAAAAATCACACAATACTTATACTATTTATTGACTATAATTCTATATTATATAAAATAGACCTTAGACAAATAGACACTACTTAATTTTAAAATAATTTTTTTTTTTTGGTATAAATTGAAACATAAAAGGGATTATAAAAGAGATTAAAATAACTTTTTAAGACATTAAATGAACATGTAAATAAAATGGAGAAAGCATAACTAATTAACTATATATTTTCAAAAGATAACAAGTACGAACATAAATAATGCAACATGAACCGAACACGAATGTAAAGAAGAGAGCAAACGGCAAAAAGAGAGCAGCAGCAGCGGCGTGAAGGAAACTTGAAAAAGTGAGGCATGCGAAAAATTTATAAATCTACAAGTGATTAAATAAAGTTACCCTAGATTTACCTTACGGGCCATAGGCCCTATACTAAATAAAAATATTTATCACAAATACATAATTAATCGGGTTTAATCGGGTATTAGTCGGGTACCCTAATACGGGTTTCGGGTACCCTAAACCCGAAAAATCCTAACATTAACTACCCAAACCCGTACCCGAACCCATTATTTCGGGTTTCGGGTACCCATAACCCGTCGGGTATTGGGACTGGGTCGGGAATACCCGAAACCAGCGGATTATATTTTCAGGCCTACTCATACACGACCAGCAAAGTAGACAAACAACTGTTGAACCGTGCGAATGTTAATTATCAAATCACAAAAACGATCAAAGCTAAGAAAGTCACCTTAGCAACTGTCCTTGAGAGGGGCGGATCCCCTACTCCACACTCACGACAAAATAAAATAATCCACCATCACTTAATAAAATTGCCCATGATTGTAAAATTATTTTATTTTGCTGTGAGTAGGTTGAGTAGGAATGGAGTAGGAATTGTGGAGT
This sequence comes from Salvia hispanica, assembly GCF_023119035.1. NCBI lineage: Eukaryota > Viridiplantae > Streptophyta > Magnoliopsida > Lamiales > Lamiaceae > Salvia > Salvia hispanica. The sequence continues at coordinate 18,721,313 of NC_062965.1, read as the reverse complement.
AGGGGATCCGCTCCGATCCTTGAAAGAAACAATTGTTCTTTAATTATTTCTAGACCACCTTCTATCTTTAATCAAACTTAACACGTCTCTCTCTAGAAACGCAGAATTTGGACATTAATCCTGGATCAGAGTGAGTTTCTTCTCGACATCTCATACTGGCTCCATCTTTTGAAATATAATATTGTTTCTAAGCTACCAAATGAACCATGAAATGATGTTGAAAAGAAAGCTTCAAATCCTCTTATCAAACTGCACGAAAGGTGCACTCATCCACGTGATAAATTGCAAACAAATTATCTTTACTACCCCTCTAAAGTCATAATATTAATTATAATTTACCTAAAATTAAAACTCTACAAAAATAAAATTGTAACCTAATATAGAATAAAATTTAGAGAGACAAAACAAAACATAATAAACAATTATTTCTAAGTAGGATTATCGTGTTACAACGCAACCGGCCGACAATCTTTGTTTAACTCAATTTAGAATACACCATAGATCAAATCATGACAAAAAAATAAAATAAAATAAAGTGAAGTAAACTGCCTCAAGTGTATATCTTATAGTACATAAATTCAAAGTCGTGTCAGTTTCAACAATAAATTAAAGATTAGGAAGATGGAAGATGCGTGGGTAGTGTTGGTTTTATTTCCTTTGTGTTTGTGGTGGAGATCCTCGTCGGTTGATCAATTATTGTCTTTTTTTATACTATGTGCTTTTATGTTCATCTCATTTTAAACTATAGTCTACACCCAATAAAATTCCACCTCATACTCTTACCAATTTTAGCCTTTTTAGGTATTAGGATCCCATGTGTGATTTTAAGTAGAGTTGTTAATTGGGCTGAGTTGAATTAGCTCAAGCTCATTTGACAATTCTAATCTTGAGTTTAATTATTTTTTCGTGAAGTGTAGTATATTTGTCACGATGATACAACCGTATAATATGTTAGAGATATAGGAAACAATTATTGAACTTGTACATGTGATATTCATCTATTACAACTGAAAGAAATTAATGAACGAAGCAATATGGGACTGATTTGCCAAATCATCTACTGATTTTACGTAATTAATTCTGATAACACCACACATGATCAATTGTCTAGACTTACTATTATACAAGGCATTACTATATAATAACGTATCATGTCTGTGGAACTGACTTCTTTTAACATGGAAGATAATTTAGGAAGTTTTCAAGTCATTCAACTTCTTCCTCTGCTTTATTAAAAACGATAAACTCGGATTTCATAATGGATTAGGTTATACTCGTTTGTTTTGTTAATTTTCACGAAATAGCTTCACTCTCACAGTAAATGCATACTCACTAGTCAAATGCAGTTTGTGGTAACAACATATTTTTCTTGAGATGGTGTCAAAATAATTCCATTCTAATCCCTTTTTATCTTGATAAATGTATAGTATAATTCACTTAATTACTAAATTCCACAAAAGATAATGAAGAAGGATAAAATGAGAAAACACAATGATTATATTCTACTATTTCTAAACTGGGGTAGTATTAATTATTAAAGCACAATCACATAATTTTAAAGGAGGCCGGAGTATTCCCAACAAAATGGAAATCTCAATTAAATGTCTTTCTCATTTCGTTGAATAGAAATTAGTAATTAATTAGATACTAAATTATTACTAGAAAAGCATGTTATTCCCTATGTAAGGTTATCACCTCACATTTCAATTGCAAAATTATTTATCAATCTAAATATATTCAAGTTGTGGGGGGCCCTAAATGATATGCACCTTGATATCTGAAAATAATTCATTAATTTATAGATTCTTTAAATATAAGTAATAATCGAACTGGTAGGATGAACTATGAGATGATGTCGAAATACACTTGAAATTATTACATTAAAAAAATCGAATAATGATAGTAAATAAATTCATGAAAGCGAAAGTCCGAATCTCATAACATATTGATAAGTCATTGACATTATTGAACGCATGGGTTGTTATATCACGTTTTTTGAATAATGGACTTAAATTATCAAAATTAGTCAATTTTAACCTTTTCATATTTTTGACTTGTTTATAAATTTCAAACTATTACCAAACTTTTGAAATTTCATTTTGGAAGAATGAAAGATTCTTAACTAGATCCATATATTCTTGCGTGCATCTTTTGTAATCTAGGGATGGGTGTAATTTCCACTTTGGTAATGATGGTCAACGCCTTTTGATTGCACCTCGACTCAGGTGATGGTTAAATTAAAAATATTTTACTATCAAATGTTGGGGGAAAATAAAGGGAAATTAGTACCTCAAATCCTACATTAGGCTCATTTATCCTTAATTGTAATTAAAGTGTTGATCATAGACTTTTAAAACAACAAATATCAGGTTATCTCACTTTCTAAGATGTCTACATATTAATAAATAGATGAAAATGCACCTTTAAATTGGATTAGTTATCTCACCCTTTGAATTTCCAACAAATCAGTTAAGAGATCAAAATGCTCACGAACGACATCTCGGGATCTTGGCCAAATTGACAAATCTAGCCAGTGGAGTGAATCAAAAGGACACGTGACTTTGACATGATCAAATCCGGTTTTTTCTCGTGGTTCCTTCCACCCAAGTCGTCAAAAACTTGATTAAGTGAGAACGAGAAGTCCAGGCTTCATTCTCTAATCCACTCACCGAGATGCCAAGAATGTGATAGCCTTAACTTTCTTGCCGCAAGCTTCTTTGGTAAGAAGAGTACTAGGTTTGAAGAATTAAAATGCATTGATTCATATCATAGTCGATAGCTAGTGAATGTGGTGTACAATTGAATAACGAGTAAATGCCAAAATTGGTCCTAAACATCTGCCCATTTTACAATTTTGGTCCTAAACTTTATCTTTTGAATTTTTTGGTTCTGTACATTTCAAATCGGATCACAATTGGTCCTCCGTTAACAATTCCGTTAATTTTATAACGGTCAACGGGTTTAACCCAATTTTGACCAATTAATTCTCTTAATTATGATTTTTAACTCACTAATTATATCATTAATTATTATTCTGATTTCAGATCATAAATTATGAATTTTAGGATTTTGGATCATAATTTATGATTTCGGGTCGAAATTATAATTTAGAGCAAGCGTTGCTCGATTTCTGGACAGCGACAAGCAAGCATTGCTCGATTTCGCAGACAATATCCATCTCTCCCGCCGCCCTTTGAACTGGGGTGTTTAGAGCTCAATCTGCAAGAATTGGACTGGAATTGGCTGCAGCGAAGATGGAAGCAGAGTGATATCACTGCGGCTGCCGGGAATCGGCATCCACGGCCCTATTCCGGCGAACACGCTCAGCCTCAGCCGCCTCTCGGTGCTGCAGATCTTGAGCCTCCGGTCAAATGGGATTAGTGGGACTTTCCCTCTCGATTTGGGTAATCTAAAGAACTTATCTTTTTTGAATATTCAGTACAACAATTTCTGGGGGCCTTTGCCTCTGGAGTTCTCTCTTTGGAGGAGCTTAACCATTGTGAATTTGTCTGATAATGGGTTTAATGGTAGCATCCCTAGCTCTATATCTAGTTTGAGCCGTCTCGTGGCCTTGAATCTTGCTAACAATTCGCTTTCCGGTGAAATCATAAATTAGAATAATAATTAATGATATAATTAGTGAGTTAAAAATTATAATAAAGAGCTTTAATCGGTCAAAGTTGGGTTAAACCCGTTGACCGTTATGAAATTAACGGAATTGTTAGCGGAGGACCAATTATGATCCGATTTGAAATGTACCGGATCAAAAAATTTAAAAGATAAAATTTAGGACCAAAATCATAAAATGACTACATGTTCAAGACCAATTTTAGCCTTTATTTTTTAATAACTTACCCTAGTAATATTTTCAAATGTCGCCATTTTTTGAATCACTGGATTTTGAACAATTGGACTTGGCCTGTTATTTGATTTTCAAATGTAGTACACATCTTATTGAAGTTACTGGATTTTGAATAATTGGACTATAGGCCCAATAAAATATCACTCCTCATGTGAATATTTAAAGTAGACCCAAATATTTATTGGGCTTATAAAAGGAGTCAATATTGCGAATTAGTAGTAACTACTACTACTCTTAGGAAGCAAATGTTATATTGGTTCCATCATGCTAAAGATAATATTGGATTTTAGAAGATAAACGATGGTGGATCCACCCCATGTATTGGTTCCATTATGCCAAAGATAATATTGGATTTTAGAAGATAAACAATGGCGGATCCACCCACTACAAATTCTATGCAATTTGGCATTCATAGCATTAAAATTATTCTTAGACCTCTCTACTCATACCTATTGTCATACATAATTCATAATTTAGACATCGATAATATGCAGATATTCTAAGATATCCTTACCAGTTATCCAAATGAATATTAATATCAATTTAAATTATAGTGCGAGATCATTTCACGTAGGATATATATTACTCCATATGTCCTACTAGGCCTGTCAAAATGGATATTGGGTATCCAATATCCGAAAAAGTCGGATAATTGGATAAATGAAACCTGATTTTTCGGATATCGGATCAGAATCGGGATCGAGTAGTGAGAATTTTAGATTATCGGGTATCGGGTTACCCGAAATCCGATCGGGTATATCCGAATTATCCGATTTGTTTTCTAAAAATAATAAATTATGTTTTTATTATAATTAAATGTAATTCAATTTCTTAACTATATTTTAATTAATACTTAATAGTTAGCATATAAGATATGTAATTTAATTTAATTACATTTTAATTTCTTTGATTTGTGATATTTTGAATTTGAATCTTTGATGATGTTACTGTTAGATCTTGATTCTTATGAATTATTGAATTATGATGTTTATAAGGGAGGAATGTTTGAACTTATGAATTTTGATGGTTATTGACTTATCCAAGGGAGGAATGTTTGAACTTATGAATTTTGATGGTTATTGACTTATTGTGGATGGATGAAAGATGTTAATATGTACATAACTTATGAATTTTGTATTTTTCAAAATTTGTAGTTATTTTCTTTTAAATTCGAACTACTACAAGAATTTTGTATTCCTAAATGTTTGTAGTTATTTTCTCTTAAATTCGAACTACTACAAAAAATTTGTATTTCAAAAGTTTGTAGTTATTTTCTCTTGAATACTACTTCAACTTTGTATTAAATTTGAATTAAATAAATACTAAAAGTTTGTAGTTAATTTTCAAAAATAAAAAAATTAAAATCATAATCGGGATTGGATACCCGATTTTTCGGGACTGGATACCCAAAATCAAATTCAGGTTGGGTATCGGGTAATGAATTTTGGAGATTTCGGATCGGGTATCCGCGAGTATCCAATTTGACAGGCCTATGTCCTACAATAGGAGTCACATTTGGCTGGATATACCACCATTTTCCTTTGTGGAATACTCCCCCTGTCTGGTAATAGGAGTCCCATTTTTTCATTTTAGTCCGTCCGCGAATAGGAGTCCCGGTTCACTTTTACAATAAATGGCAATAGGGTCTCACCTTCCACTAACTCATTTCACTCATATTTTATTTAAAACTAATATATACAAGTGAGACCCCTATTACACTACCTTTTTTCCACTCATTTTTTTTAATATTTCTTAAAATTTGTGCCGTCTATAAATGGGACTTCTAATAGCAGACGGAGGAAGTATAAAATTCTGTCCACGTTAATAAAAACAATAGTACTCACAGAACATCTAGCTGTTCCTTTGTGTAACGACTTTAATTTGTTTAAAATGGGAAAATATGATCATAGGCGCACACTCAAAGTTAAGGCATCATATCTTTAAAATTTACTCCATGTTACAACGAATAACGTAAGAGTAAATTAGAAAATTAATTTATTGAGTATATTATTATAGATTTAATGTTATAATGAACTCAGATTCATTAATATAAAGGTTATTAGGTGAAAAATACAACTATACGTCAATTCATTCATGACTTTACCACCAATATTAGATATGATGAAAAAATACATAAACTTTTATTAAGGGACGTGATCAAATGATAACTCTAAATATTGTACAAATTCAAAACTATAATCTGGATCATTGAAAAATGTCAACAGATCATAAAAAAGCATCAACAGGAAAATGTCAATTAAATTTCAACGGTAGTCAATGATTGATGTTGTGTTGATACTGTGTTGACATTAAAATCATGAAATTTACACTGTGTAGAAACTGTGTTGAAGAGTTTTGAGTTTGTACGATATATAAGTTTGCATTTTATCACTACCTCTTTTAGCAATGTGTAGCCAATTTTCCACAAATCAAATTTCATTCAAATTAAATCTAAGCAAGCTTAAATGTGAATACGGTTTCATATCTTAGTCATAGATGGTACGCATGTCGAAATGTCTAACTATAGTATAGTAAAATGGCGTCATTTCATCAAATAATACATAAGAATTCAACCACATATTTAATCATTAAAACTATATCAGCTTGATGTATAGTACTCCCTACGTCCCAACTAAGATATATATGTATCAATTTAGTTGGGACAGAGTGATAGGATAAACCTCCTATCGGCGTTCGTAGATCGGCGATCGATAAATGCCTGTCGCGGACAAGTGCCCGTCGAGCACGACAATTTTTTCACCTGGAGAAGAGAATGGACGATAATATTGATATTCTATTGATTGATTTCTCAAATGATTACAATAACTCCTATTTATAATGCAAAAAACTAACTTAATGAACAAGAAAACAAAGATATGGAAAAGATACGCAAATCCCTAATTTAACTAACTAAATAATGTTAATGCTCGTATCAACTCCCCCACGGTTGAAATCCACCTTGTCCTCAAGGTGGGAACTCCTCGGCAACCAAATCTGGTGCTGTGCGGGGAACGTCTTCCGTCGGGCAGCGGCGCAACTTTGGTTCGAGATGGTGGGAAGGCATAACTAGTTGTTGTGCGCGGGTGGATTCCCGTCAGGCAACGACGTAGCTATGGTTCGATCGGTGTGGCTAGTGGCTGTGCGCGGTGGATTCCCGTCGGGCAACGACATAGCTGTATTTCGATCGGTGTTTTGGAGGGTGAGATCGTGATGAAAACACCAATTTGATAGGATAAATCTTCTATCGGATTGATCGGCGTCCGTAGATCGGTGATCGCTAAATGCCTGTCGCGGGCAAGTGGCCGTCGAGCACGATGGTTTTCTCACTTGGAGAAGAGAATGAACGATAAGTTTGATATTCTATTGATTGATTTGATTACAATAACTCTTATTTATAATGCAAAAAACCAACTTAATGAATAAGAATACAAAGATATGAAAAAGATATGCAAATCCCTAATTTTAACTAACTAAATAATGTTAATGCTCGTATAACAGGGGGAGTTTGTCATGGCATCAACATCCATGACTAGACACATTAGATATGATTTTAATTTGTCAAAATACTTAATTGTGAGAAATTGGCTTCGCACTAAATGTCATATATTTTTCATCATAGTTAAAGTTTGCAATAGTAATTATCTGAATTGACTTATACTCCAGTCGAGTTAATTGTGAGAATTCCTTTCTATTCTCTTTTTACGCGTATTTTAGAGTATTTGATTCAGTTTACACAAGATATCAAGTTTAATTAATTAACTCTAATAATACTACGATACTGCAAGATTACAGTGTCGTTAGTAGTATTTCAAGTGTCGATCGACAGGGAGGTAAAGATTGTTTACACTTAAGAGCATATAAAAACATACAAAGATTTGATTTTGGATTTGTGAAAGTTAATGACAAAAGAAAGCAACAAGTTGATTAAAGAAAGACTATTCAAATGAGAAAATATGCCACTCAAGTTTCTCACTAGGCTTGTATTGTTCTACACCTATAACAATGAAACATGTGAAGGGATTAAAACATCAACCTAATCACATAAACTGAACATGTACACGATGAGTAGTTCACAATTAGCTGAACACAGAACCTATGAACCAATCTTTGATGTCTATAAACTCCTGCGGAAGCGCTGGAAAAATAAGCATCTACTATAATCACCTACTTAATCCACTATCAAATTATCCTCTGAACAATTCTAATTCAATAGCATACCAACAAACAAACATTCATAAACTATGTTAAACAGACAATAGCAAAGGAAAGAACAACACTACATTATTAGCCAAAAATATAGTGTATAAACATTAAGCACATTGTTGGTAACAAACACATGAGTTCAAAGGTGTAGAAACATCCATACAAAGCCTAGATTACAACTTGGAGCAACATAGAGAGTTTAGCCTAAACACATGGTGGAATTTGCAATAAAAACCATAGAAATCATGCTCTCGATGAGTGGAACTCGTCCAAGAATGTTTGAATTTCCTCCTCAAAACCGCATCAAAACTATATGAAAACTGAATTTGGAGGTTAATTCGTCTTCGTACCCGGCCGGGTGCATTATTGGGCATAAAATACACCCAGCCGGGTGGCCAATTTTGAGGGCTTGCTGGAATTTTCGTGTTTTGAACATCGTACCCGGCCGGGTGGAATTATTAGGCATAAAATTCACCCGGCCGGGTGCCTCATTTTGAGAGTTTTTTCGACTCACGACGCAAACTGGGCAGTCTGTCAACTTGGGCAATCTGTCAACTTGGGCAGTCTGTCAAATTGGACATTTTGCACGACTTTTTCAAAGACATCCAAGCTTCATTCCATGTTTAATTCCTCTTCCTACACCATAAAACATACTTTTGCAAGTATCAAACTATATAAATCATGTAGAGTTATGGGAATAAAAATGTACAATTTGATTCGCATCACCTTTCTAAGTTCACCAATTTTCTCTCTTCACACAAGGTGTAAAAAGCTATTTTTGCAAAGATTAATTATGAAGTTCACTCTATAACCATTGATATGAAGTGTAAGTCGATAAATTTCCAATTCGATTAAAACTTATAATTGTTCCTGAAGCTAAGCATGGAGAATGTGAAAGAGTTCGTGATCGGCCAAACAGATTATTATACAAAAATGAAGAGTTTTGCCGGTGCACATAACAGGGGAAAGAAGGATAATTGTGAACATCGAAATAATGCTTAATTAATGAAATAAAATAGAAAAAAAGTTCAAGAATAATGCAAAATGACTTCACATATGATTATTGCAGTAAAATCAGTCCCTCCGTTGCCAATTGCGCTACGCCCCTGCGGGCAAAAGTATGATTATTCTATGTTCAAATATGATTATTCTATGTTCATGAACTATCCTTATTAATTGTAAAATTTACTAGGAATAGAAAATGTAAAAATCATTATTGTACTTATACTCTAGATATTCTATATCTCAAATGCTAAATAATTACCTCCAGCCCCCAATTTTATCGTTCATGTATATATATTGCTTACAAAATTTGATAATCTAGTATTAGTGAAAGTGGTCGTGGAATTGATCTTTTATTCTAGCTATTCTTTCTTAAGAAGGAGATAACTGTAACATCATACGAAAATTTTGGTATCTGAAAAATTGAAGTTTTGAAAGTGAAAAGTCAAAATCAAAATTGTACTAGTATTATTGAAATTAAATTAAATTAAATTAGAGGCGAGTTAAAACCGTGTAGGAAAAATATAGTAGTAAGAATTATGCAATAGAAGAGGATGTATTAATATATGAGGGGCTTTCTACAGTTGCATTTGGGGGGATCAATGTGATATTTTCTTGATGGGGATTTTCCTCAATAATTCGGTACTAAATGTGCATTCAGAATGCAAGAGAATGTAGAATAAAGCCCATTTCATTATATTTTTGACAAATAACTTAGTCATCAATTATACTCCACTAACCTCTTACAAAAGAATTGTTGCCATAAAGAAAGAGAATATTTGACAAATATCTTAGTCATCAATTATAACTGACCTCTTAACCGTGAGAGAGCACAGCCGCAAGATCGCACGTGACAGATACTTACCCAACTTGGATACTAACCCGTTTTATTGCTTCATAAACCCAAGTTAAGGGGTGAGGGTTTCACCATAATCCATTGTTTGATAACTTTCTGCTGCTTTCCTAAAGATTTGGATTTATTACTTATTGCCCGGTTTTATTCACTGTTGGGTTTAGAAAAATGGGCAAAAATAGTCCATCAATTTTTGAAGGACTTTAAACCCTAGTCGCCGCCTCCACCAGGATTAAGGAGCAAAATGCCAACCGTGCCCCTCTAATATGCAATTTCCAACATGACACAGTTCCCACAAATTTGAGGACAAAATGGTAAATTCAACTTAATACTCCTCAGTGCATAAAAGACACCAAACGTCAGAAATGAATTATCCAAATATTTAATCCAATCCATCTTTTTTCAATTGTTATAAAACTCTCACAAGTGGATAACTTCAACCTTAGTTAAAGCCAAAATTATCCAAATAATTAATCCAGTCCATCTTTTTCCAAACCAAGCAATAAAACAGGTCCATGTGGATCTGGGTTATTGGGTGTTAGGTAGAATGCCTCAAATTTTATGATATCACCTCATTTATACACAGATAATATATTTTGTGAATTGAGTAATAAAACTCTCTACTAAAGAAATAGTGATATTTGCATTTTAAGAGATGAATAAATTACAATGGAATGCTTCAAATAAAACAGGCAATTTTGAGTGAGAATTAAGTAGGTGGTATACATATGTATGAAAAATTCTTAGTTTTAGGCCATGGAAATTATTGGCTAAATGCCCCTCCTCAAATACTAAGAATGAATTTTACTACTAGTATCTATCTATATACATACAAATATAATTATAATCTGATAAATTCATAGTTTTCGGTTCATGGAATTCAATAATTTAAAATGATAGTAATATTAAAATTATAATCCTACAACTAGTACTATTTGTTAAAATGGTGAGAATATGATCATTACAAAGAGTTACACAGTTGTAATCGTTAACGAATTTTTAGTCCTTTCTGATACTACAATTTTTTATTCTTTGGCACAAATTTCGAAGACAAAATATCCAAACCTACATAGATTCGGAATTTACAGAAATTAACGGTAGGATCAACAGCAAGATCGCACGTGACTGACACGTGGAGACTTCCGATTTTATTTTTGTCAACAATCCATATTATATTGCCTTTTTATTCTTTAAAAGAGGTCTTTTTAATTAAATTCTTACTCTCTCTAGTCAAATTATCAAATAGCGAAATGGCATCGTATTACATCAGAAAATAAAATACTTATTATTGCATACACTTCCCAACTGCCCAACCTCGCTACTTTTATGTTGGTTGTAAACAATATATGTATACTTAACTTTTTTATCTTTTAAATGGCCATTGCCAATAAATTACTCCATGTTTTTACTTAAAATTTATTTATAAAATTATTTAACTATTGATTTGTTCTAATTTTGCAACCAATTAGTAAAATTTAAGTGATGACACATTTTAATGACTTACTTATATCACACCATCGATTGTTAATTAGCCAAATATGTTTAAATCATTTTAATTGTTGTATTATTCTGTTCCATCTCGTTTCTCAAATGTTGTTTTCTCCATTCCTTTTCAGTAAATAAAACTATTCATTTTAGATAATACGATGACGTTTAACTATCTAAAATGTGAACGTTGTTTTTGTTTATGTCTCATAGCGCCACGTAAATAAATTATCAAGATATATGTCAATATTGTTAGCTCACATAATCCATCTCACACATGTGCCACTTCCAATGATGATTCGATGGATGGCCAACGTGGAAAGCTTGCAGTATCTGTTCCAGATCATCACATCAAAATGGATAGAATTGACGATGCCAACTCATCTCTGAAAACCAACAATATTTTGCTGCAATCTTGTTAATAATATTCTGTATATATATCCCTTAGTTAGTTAGCATCTTTGTCTTTTAGTGATTGATAATATCTAGATCCTTCCTATGCTATGTATACATAGCTAATTATGTAGTCCTTGGAGACCATCTTTTTGAGTAATATAACAGTGAACTTTCTCCCATATTTCTTTTGTGTTTCCTATCATGGTATCACGAGCACAGCTCTGATCCTCTATTTTTTTTTAGTATCTTCTTTTTATCCAATGGCCTCTTCTCCTTTTTCTGATTCCCCCACCTCCGCTCCTCTCGCCTTTACCCATTCTCACCCCATCCCCATCAAACTTTCCGATAATAACTTCCTTACCTTCTCCGACCTTCCGAAGAATAATTTTCCATAAAATGAGTATCCCCAAAAGAGTAAAATCATTTTTGTGATTTTCGGCCCGGCCAACGTGTTTCGAGATCATATCCTTCATACCCCGGGGCCTTTTGCCCCAATATGATCCCGCATGGTCCCCGGCCACGCCAAATCCGGTGCCCGGTCTGCCCCCGGACCTATTCTCTTATGCTTAATTTGGGGCTGAGGCCCCCGTTTTCCTTTTTCCGAATGTCGACGTCCCCTTTACGTTTTACCTTCCTCCCCCTGGGCAGATGGTAGCGGGGTTATCTCCCGCCGTAATGATGGTCGGCCCCGACAGTTATCGCGGTGGTCGGGGTGGGGGGGTCGTGGTCGTTTCTCCAAAACGACCGACTTCCCCAAAAAAGCCCGGCCACGCCGACCGCCGGTACCGCTTTGACCAAGGCTTTACCCTTCGGGTTTTTCCCGGTTAAATTTGGCACCCCCGGGAACCGCCCCTCTACCCCGCTGCCACCTTCGGCCCAATCTCATTTCCCAACCCCCCTCGGTTTTACCCCCAAAACCCGCCCGTTCCTCCTCTCGAGTTTGGGCAGAAACCATCTGCCTCTCTTGGTACCGTTTTCCCGGAGTACCAACCTTTCTCCAATGATCCTCCAATTTGAACATGTACCGGAAAAGGTACATCTCTCCATCTTGGTAATGGTTTTGGGATGAATTTCACATTGGCAGCTCTAAATTCTCTCCTCATCTCTTCCTAATTCTAAATCTTTTTCCCCCCGAGTAATCTCCTACATGTTCCTCGATTTAAAAAAAAAATCTTTTGTGTCCCCTTTCCCTTCCGAAATAATGTTTACTTTTAATTCCACTCTAATTTTTCCCTTTGTGAAAGATCGTGTCTCCCACGTTTTTCCCCTGGGCACTTTTAAAGGGAAGGGCCTTTTATCACTTCTATTCGACAAGCCTCCTTCACTACCAAATGCGCATCATCGTTGTTCCCCGACGCTCCCATTTCATTCCGCGGATCCCCCGCGTTTTTTCCCCTGTTATTTCCTCTTTAGACTTTTGGCAAAACGCCTTGGCCAAAAGGCCCTTTGATAGGTAGAAAAGGCCCTCCCCGTAATTTTCCCTTATCATTCAATAAAGACAAAAGATATGGTCATCCTTTTTGCACCCAAAGACACGGTTCCCTATCCCTCATCTTCCACTATATAAAAGCCCCCCCTATTACATACCGATCTTTGGGGACCACCCCCGTTTAAATCAAGAAAGGTTTTTCATACTACATCACCTTCATTGATCAATTCACCGCATTCTCAGGATTTATCTTCCGAAAAAAAAAGTAAGTGAAGGTGTCTCCGTTTTAAAACCCATGGTTGAAAATCCTGATCACAAAATTAAAACCCCCCGGATTGGGGGGGAGAAGGCCTTACAAATACTTTCAAGAGGTCGTTCCAACATCGGGATCATGTCCTTATACTCCCCAACAAAATAGGTTTTTAAAGGAAACATGGCATGGGGAAAGGGCCCTTTGCCCCCTCCCCAATGTCTTCCTACTTCATTAGATGCATTCATTACCATTTTCATAATAAAAAACCCCCCCAAAAACTCTACAATGCTCATCTCCTTATGAACTTTTTTCAAATCTAAGCCAAATTATCATATCATGAAATTTTTGGGTTGTTTTTTTTACCCCTTCATAAGACCAAAATCACAAAAAGCTCGGCCCGACTTCTCCCCCCAATTTGGGTTACAAGATCTCACATAAAGGCTACAAAGTTCTTCTTGAAAGGGAAAGTTATAGTCTCAAGAGATGTCATATTTGATGAATCTACTTTTCCTCATCTTTTTCGTAACCTCCTACCTTTTTATTCCTAATTCAAAGGCTATCCACCCCCTTTTCCCATTCTCTCCCCCGCATTTTCTCCAAAACCCCCTCACATCCCCCAACTTCTTCCCTCCCACCTGAGCGACATACTCAATACTCCCGTTCGATCCTATCAATTTCCCTCCCTCTCTCCCATTAGAGCATTTCCCGTAGCCCCCGCTCTAATTTTCCCATGACTCTCCCATCTCGATTCTTCTCAATCTCCCACTCCCCACATCCGCTACATTCAACTTCCCCGGCACAACAATTTCCCCTCAAAACATCAACTCTCACTCAATGGTCAAAAGCAAGGATGGATTTTTAAGCCAAAAAATTTTTCCCTTTTTCCCCTCCCCGTCATTTCTTCCCCCATCACCGCCCCCGCACTTTAGTTCCATTTAAACAAGCCATGGTCAAGAATTTCTGGTTTGTTAAAAAAAAAAACAGGGTTTAACCGTTTTTCCTCCTGGGAAAAATCTTGTTGGTTGTTCTTGGATTTTCGGCTCAAGAAACATGCCGATGGTAGCATTTCCACAAAGCTCGCTTAGTAGCTCAAGGATTCTCACAGAACCCGGGGTTACCATCAAACATTCCCTCGGGCCCACAACAACGGGGTTATCCTTGCGCTTTTTGGACGCTTTTTAGCATTAAGCATTTGGATGTAATAATGTTTTTCTTCACGCGATCTCAATGAAGAAAATAAGGCTCCCTTTTTAACAAGGCTCCCCATCTCGCAAGCTAAACAAGGCTCTATATGGCTTGAAACAAGCCTCGCTTGGGTTTTTAGATTTAAAAACTTTTTTCTCTGGCCTTCCCAAAAAAGGCGAAAATCGCCCTTTTTTCGAATCCGAAATCGAGATTGTTTAGTCTACATGTCGAATATGTTGATTACCGTTCGTCATCCTCTCGTTGTTGACAGGTTTTTGCAAGCTTAAGTTCTAAGTTCTCCCCAAAGACTTTGGGGCCCAAATCACTCACTTTCTTGGTGTCTAGGTTATCCCCATCGAGGGTCTTACCTTAGTCAGAGCCTATATCAAAGATGTCCTTTACCCTGTTAAAAGCGGGGGGGGGAACTCCCAAATCCTATGCTAGCTAATCTTAAACTTCCGGATGATGGTAATCCCATGGTTGATGGAAAATTGGGGGATGTTAGCTCACATAATCCATCTCACACATGTGCCACTTCCAATGATGATTCGATGGATGGCCAACGTGGAAAGCTTGCAGTATCTGTTCCAGATCATCACATCAAAATGGATAGAATTGACGATGCCAACTCATCTCTGAAAACCAACAATATTTTGCTGCAATCTTGTTAATAATATTATGTATATATATCCCTTAGTTAGTTAGCATCTTTGTCTTTTAGTGATTGATAATATCTAGATCCTTCCTATGCTATGTATACATAGCTAATTATGTAGTCCTTGGAGACCATCTTTTTGAGTAATATAACAGTGAACTTTCTCCCATATTTCTTTTGTGTTTCCTATCAAATATCAACCAAAAATTTGATTAGTTGCAAAATTAAGAATAGTTCAATAATTTACAAAATAGCATACAAAATCAGTACTTGGCGAAAGTGTTGAATTGTAGGCCAAGTATTACTTTTTTTATAAAAAAAATAAACACCTGAAACTATATTGATTGATTTATTTGCAATACATAATAATTCAAGAATCTAGATACATGTGACGTGCGAATAAAATACTCCTTGAGCAATCTAATGAAAAGTACGACATCGCTTTGTCCTAGAAAAACATTTGGAAGATTCCGTGGTAAGAGTTGAAAGTCAAACCAACTCCCTCTCTCAATTGGAATTGCTAAAAATACATTAAATATCTAAATTCAAATCAATAAAATATGTGAGTATACAAACAGATTTTGAAAATTAATCCAAAAATGGTAAAAAAGCTCAATCTTACCTATAAAAACACCCCATAGCAAGAGCATTTTTATTCACATCTCACACCTTCCCCTCCCGCCAATTCGGATCCAATCCCAATCCGGATCAGAACCCGAACCCGAGATCCGATGGATCCAACAGACTTATCCCTCTCGGATTTCCAATCCCAAGAGATCCGCCGCAACGCCGACCCGGGCGCCATCCTGCTCGCCGTGGTGGCGCGCGCAACGTAAATCGCCGTTCGCTGCGGCGCGTGGAGGAGAAGAACGACCCGACCGTTTTCCATCCGCCGCCGCCGGAGATCCGCGAAGAGCCCGTTCGCAGTGGCTCCTCCGCCAACCCGGCGAAGAGGAGAAAGCTCCTCGGCCGGGGTCCTTTAACCTACATGATCCGACAGCTTTCTCTGCAGCGCGGCATTCCGCCGCCGCTGCCGAAGCTTGTGATACAGAAGACGCTGTCCCGCACCGACGTGGACTCCAACCAAAACCGGCTATCCATCCCGATATCCAAAATCGACGACGATTTTCTCACTGATGCGGAGAAGCAGCGCTTCCGCAGCGAGAACAAGCGGTCGAACCACGTGAATGTTACGATCATGGCTGCAGCAGCGGTGGAGGAGCTGTCGACGGAGAACGTGAAGCTGTCCCGATGGGATATGCACAAGGGGGAAGGCAAAAATACGTATTCGATTTACGCCATCAACGGTAAGTGGAATGCCTTTGTAAAAAAAAAAATAATCTGACAGAGGGGATGCTTGTGCAGCTCTGGTTTTTCCGGCTCCGGGAGGAGCTGTGCTTCGCGCTCGTGCAGTTGTGATTCATATTCGTATTCTACTTCATCGGAGTTTCGGATTTTTATTTTATGTTAGAGTGAAATAATGTCTTGTTCGAGGGTTTTCTCTTTGGTTCTACGCGTCCAATCTGTTTGGTAATTCTCTTTTTTATGAGTGAAATTGTATAGTTCGGGCGAGGGTTTTCTTTTCGGTTCTTTTCCCTTTGTGATAGATTAGGTTTTTCTTTTTCTTTATTATTAATAATACCTATTGATGTAATGTAATTCAATGTGCGTGTCACATTTATATGAAAACATTATGTATTCAGGTATATGTTTGTGTATGATTTTACCGTCAATTCAAGTCTTTATACATCAATTTTGAATATGGTCAAAAAGTTCCATTGACTATGTGGTAATGTCCAAAACGATGTCGTCTTAGTCCGAAGAAGCATGTCTGGATGTCTAACTGGACTAATACGACATTGTTTCATCAAAACTACTAAAAGATTATGTGTTTTAAGGCTATTAGAGCATCTCCAACCATTACATTAAACTCAAACTCATTTTAGTGTAAATGTCACACTAAATATTGATTTTGCTCCAACCATTTACACTAAACTCAAACTCAAAAGAATATTCCTCTACCACTAACTTTTTATACCTTTCAATCATACCTATATATTTTATCTAAATTACACACTAAACCCATGACACTTTGTCAATATCTTAAATTAAATTAAATAAGTATAATATAAGTTTTATTATTAGATTAAGTTTATTAGTTTTTGTAAATTTAATTATTAGTCTTCTATTTTTAATTTTATGTATTTGGCTTAGGTTTCTTTATTTTGGAATTTCCATATTACATATTGTTAATTACTAATGTTTAACTATATTTTGTTATATTTGATAGCATATTTAGTTTGAATAATATTAATACACATATAGTATATAATTAACTAATAAAATAAACGTAGATTTATACATACCATTTATACATACCATAAGTTATCAATCAATCTAATAAAATTTGATTCTGTATTGAAATAAAATAACGGCTCTTTATTAGTAAAATAATAGATTTTTTTTCAATTACGTTGAATAATACTACTCCATAATATTAATATGGGCAGACCACTATTTAATAACTAATCAATTATTAAAAAAAATATATTAGGTTATTATTTCACCACTAGTCTTCTTCCCCACGCCGCTGCATATCTCTGTAAGTTTTTCAATCTCTGTATTTTAATTTCTCTTCCCTCTCTTCTTCTATTTTGATGAATATGAACTGATTTGGACTTGAATGCAATAACTCAAACTATGAAAAGTGTTTTGGGTATACTTTTAGTGCAAACATAAAGATAGGTATTTTTTCTTCAAAAGCCTATAATAGGATTGGTTTTGCAGTACTGTTGGAAGTATTTTTCTACTGCATTTTTAGTTTTGCAGTACTGTTGGAGATGGTCTTAGCCCAAATTGTTTTAGCGCAAATTGTACATGATCAACATAATATCATGGTAAACGATGACTTTTCTGCTAGCACTTTATTACTTATAATTTTTCTTTCAAATAAAAAGGTTGAAGGTTGCTAATTATGCATTGGAATCACAAGACAGAACATTAATTAGTTAATTGTACTTTATGATAGTAGTAAATTGTGGCATCCTGGTCGTCGAAGAGAGAACACTGTATAATTGTGGGGAAGAGAAAGCATAGAGAGAGGAAAGAAGTTTGACGATAGAACACTACAATAGCTGAAGAGGAAACCAATACAAATTTTCATATTTCATTGAATTTATTTTATTTATTATTCATGTCGCTGTAAGGTTTAGATTAGTTCAATTTTGTGGGACAATGACTTTTAACTTTTCTTTCCTTGATAATCATAAATATGTCAACATGCAATAACATAATCATAATATGTCTCATAATAGAATAAGGAGTATATATTGTAGATTATTCAAAAGAACAAAGATAAATGTAAATAAATGGTACATGTACACATAATGGTTTAAATTTAAATTATAAATTATTTATTTTAAATTATTTCACATTTAAAAATTGATTTTCAATATAAAATATTTAAAAAGTTCAATTATGTAGTACTCCACAATTTATGTACAAGGAAATTAAATGAAAAAAAAACAGGGGAGGTGTATATCTTTGAGGTGAGGTGAGGTGAGGTGAGGTATAATTCTAATTTGTTATTAAAAACTAAAAGTAAAATGTGTCGTTATAATTAGTTACCACAACAATTTCTTTTTTCTCCAATTTGTTTTATGAGAATTATTAGAATAAAACCCCCAAAAAAATGATTCAATAGTTGTTGAACATTAAAGAAAAATAGAGAAAGAGCACGCTTTTTGCAAGAAAATTAAAGTTTAAGAGAACAATAGTAGAGATAGATTCTTCTGTACGATATTCCGAATTAGATATTGTATAACGTGTTAACTTCATTATGCATAGCTACTAAATAAGTTCACACATAGTGTTTCAATATATATGCATCGCTCTCGAGTATAACTGAAACTGACAATTTGCATAATTAAACAAGTAGTTCTGTATTTATGAAAAATATAATCACAAAATAATAGTACTACTAGTTGGTTAATACTACTATACTAGTATATGCATGTTTTGAGATATTCATCACAATAAATACTCTCATTGTATATTTTTATTTTTACTTTATTTTTTTAGTCTATTTTATTTACTACTGTATTCTTTATTTACTTTATTTTTCGTTATATACTTATTATTGTTATAATTTTTTTTATTAAAATCTACTGTATTCAAATAACTTAGGTCGCCGGATATAATATCAATAAACTACAGCCTTGATGCAAACTTAATATAGATCAACGATTTCAGATTGTCTATTATCATGAGATCGTGAAATGCCAAAAATATTATCTTCTACAAAAAATTAAAGTTTGTATTTTCCTAATCGGAAAACCCTAAATATTTTCACCCATAAAACTGAAAATGGATCATTATCAGCAGTGACTCATCATTCGGAGAGAGATATTACTAGTACATTACTGATTAGTGACTCATCATTATTCATTGCTGACTCATAAGAGAGAGAGACTGCAATATTGATTAATTTAATACTACTAATATTTCTTCCACAGTACAAGAGTATTACTAATAAGGCCGAAATATAGGGACAAAGTTTCTAGCATTCTTTGTTTTCATTCGCGTGTACTTTGATGGTGTTAGATTTCCAAAAAAAAATAATATCAATATATAATCTAAGATTGATTTGTGAGATTATTTTAGTCATACGGAGTTTGCTATTACTAATTATCTCATGATTATCAATCTATGATCGAATTATGGGATTGAATCTCATGAACCAAACACACTACAAATTTAATTTCGGATACAATCTTGCAAACCGAACACCCACCGTGTACAATTTTTCAGAAACTCGCTCTTCTCACAAATTTTCTCATGCCAAACACGCTTAATTTTGATGTTTTTACGAGATGAACTCTAAAAAGCCAATACCCACGTATTCTTTGAAATCTTTTTTTTTTTTTTTTTTTTTTTCACTTCATTCATATTTCATCTCATTTTCATGTAGAGGTAACTCTTTGTCCATGCCTATGCATCGACATGACTCTACTATTCCCCTTGCGTTACAATTTTGTTAAATCTCATGAAATTGTTTTCAATAAATAATATTCCAAACGTTTGGTAAAAATAATAACTATATCTATTTTGATGGGTCCCTTGATATAATGCACTTTTTATTTTAAGATAAATTTTCTCTCTCATTTTTCACTAACATTACTTCAATCAACTTTTTCTTTTTCTCACTCTTACTTCTTCTAATTGTGTACTAAAACTCTTATTGTTTCAAAAGTTGTTGCTTTTTAAAAGACGAATGGAATACTTTAAAACAAAAGACTCATACTCCCTCCGTTCTATAGTAATAGAGTCATTTTGCCATTTTGGTATGTTCCATAGTTGATATGACCACAATTGCTAGACGTCAAGAGTGTCCCTCTCGGCGTGAGCCATGGATCGATTGGGGTCCAAGGATAAGAGGGAAGTCATGCCACATACCCAATACAGCTCGAGGGATGACCAAGGAAGCGAGAAAGAGGGAAGGCTCAGATTTGAGGACAAATCCTTTCCAAGAAGGAGAGGATGATACGACCATGGAAGTCGTGCACCAAAGCTTGTACCTGCAGCTGTCTTCAATCAGTATTATGCCCGTCAAGATGACTTCCAAATGCTTTGAAACTGCCACAATTATCTTCGTCTTTGAGAGAGCTTCGCGTGGGTATCTTACACGCCCCAATCGGAGTTTGGAGGAGAGAGTTATGGACGATCTAAAGCCGCGCAGAACAGGCAGGGAGCTCCAGAAGGAACACCCGGGCGGGTGTTTTCACCATGAAAATCACCCGACCGGGTGAAAGTGTTGTGAAGCATTTCCAGATTCCAGAAGAAACACCCGGGCGGGTGTTTTGGACCACACAATTCACCCGAGACTTAGTTTTTGAGGGCCTTTTTCCACATTTTGGGCCCTTAGTATAAATACCTTTTGGTGTCATTTTTCATTCTAGATTAAGATAAGATTGTGATTGAAGTTATCTCCCTAGTGAGTTTTTCCTCTTTGAGGAATGTATCCAATTCCTTCCTTGAAGGTTGCTTGTTTCAATTTCATAGATTGATTCAAGTAGAGGTATGCATCAATGGGGTGTATCCATTGAGTAGTGGAGCCAAGGGGTGATAGAGCTATTGAAAGTTGCCTAGGGTTGTTTCCATCCTTTTGGTCAAGGTCCTATGGTCATAACTCTTTTATCTCATCATTATACACATGCTTTCCATTCCTAATCTTCCATCCATTCTTGTTTAGATTCAATTTTTGTTGGTTGGATTTTTATTATCTTTTGCCTTGTGTTGATAAATTGAAAATCAATCTCACAAAAATAGTTAGATCAAGCATCATTAAATGGGTAATCCTTGGGAAATGGATCATAAAATACATGGATCCTTATCATTTGGTATCTAGAGCCTAGTACCCACTAGGTGTTTGATCTATTGTTGCTTTGGGTTGGGTTATTTTTCCTTTTGTTCTTTGTTTTGGCTCTGTTTTTGTTGGGATGATCGGATTGATCAATTGTGCTTATATTAAGCTGAAATTTGGTGTGTATGATCTATGTTATGTGACCTAGCTACCTGAAAATTTTCATCAAATAATTACTTCGTTTGCCTAGTTAACTGTGGAGATTAACATCATTGCCCTGTTTTGGCATAGTTGGGGAAAACCATACAAAACCTATCAAATTATCAAATCTGACTATATATGACTATTTTTTCCTTGATCTAGACTTGTTTGGGAATCTATCCACCAAAATTCATCCAAATTAGGCGCGGGATCAATACCAAAAAAATTCATAAAGATCAGCCAGATTTCAGCAAAAAGCTTCATCCCATGTCTTGTGTTCGTTAGTGTGTGTGTTTGCTCTAGGCCTAGTTTTCTTTGCTTTCATATGTTTAATCATTATTAATTTGGTATTTACTACTTGGTGTCCATATGTTCTTGAGGTGTATACCTTGATTGAGTTGTCCGGGTGCCAACGAGTGGGAATTGGATCGAGAGTGTGTGATACTAGCCCCACTATATTCTAAACCTACCGAGTGACATTGGTGAGTGACTTGGGGGGTGTTGGGATACTATATTGGGGTGAGTTAGCTTCTTAAATCTCTTTTTCTTATTTTACTAATCTCTAAGGCTAGTTCCTAGTCTTTGTCTTTGTGTTTGTAGGTAACTTGGATGCCTCCTATTACTCGATCTAACAAGATGGGGGACATCCATGAGGAGGAAGTAGGGAAGGGGGCGGGCTCAAGTAGTTCCAAACCCGAAGGTGATCTTGTGAGCATGATGGCACAAATGATGAAGGAATTCAAGCAAGAGGTGATGACCCAAATGGATGTTCGGGCAAGAGAATCCATCGCTCGGTCAAAAGAATCCGAAGCTCGCATGCTTGCCGCCCAAAACACTCTATTTGAAGAGTTCAACACTTGGAAGGGAGAGCGGGGGACGAGACCTCCCACTCCTATGGGCAATGCCATGCCCAATAAGGTCCCGGAGGAAGTTGATGAAGGGGAGGCCTATGAGGGATGGCAAGGAGGGAGTGTTCGGGATAGAGTTAACAACTTGGAGAATGGAAGGTTTGGAGGAAGAAATGAGGGGTATGGTCGCTATGGGATAGGAAACCAACATGGAGGGATGGAGCCTTATGGGGAAGTTGAAGGAAGGAAAGTGAGAAATTGGGATGAGAATAGGGGCTATAGTAGATTTGGGACGGTCAATCAACGAGGGAGAGTTGAGCTCTATGGTGATGTTAGAGGTGGCTATGAATCAAGGTACCATGAAGATGGACTTGATAGGGGAAGTAGAGGGAAACGAGCTCCCTTGTCTCATGGAGAGTGGCATTCTAGGAGGGTGAGAGATCATGTTAGCCATAAGGGGTTTGAGAGGCCAATTGAAGAAGAAGTCTCATATAGAGCTCGATTGAGGCCTACCTACCTACATGGTGGTGTTGACACGAACCAAAGAGGTAACTCATCAAGTCATTTGACTACATCCTCTTCTTTCCATTTTTCACATAAGCCTCTTGATGTATATGGAAATGTCTCCTCTTCGATGAGCTTAAACCAAATTAGTAGAGAAAAAGAACGAGAGAGAGAGAAAAGGCTTGAGAGTGAAACTGAGTCTAAAAAGCCAAGAGAGCGTGATAAAAGACAAGAGTGTGAGGTGCAAAAGTCAAGAGAGAGTGGTGGGGGTGAGAGAAAAGAAAATTATCAAATGAGAGAAAAACCACAAGCACAAGTGAGTAAAGGGTGCTTGTTAGATTCTAAGGCCTACCTTGGGTGGGCACCAAATGATCCTTTGCCTCTTGCCCTTGGTGAGGAAAATAAGCCCTTACCCACTAACACTTCTTCTATGTATTTTTGTGTTGATGAATGTGTAGGAAATTTAATTGAAGATATGGAAGTGAAGTATCAAATTGCACATGGCTTGGAAACTATGCCCCCGGAGAAGGACCAAGAGGAACAAGGGCAAGTGGATGAACTCCTTGCCCAAGGTTCAAGTGCACTATCCTTATCACCTTGTGATGCTCCCTTGCATATGATTACACTAGAGAAGTCCCTTTGTGTTGATAGATTTGTTATTGATGACTTGTGTAAAAAGTGGTCTCATGAGCTTGAATCTTTGAATGCTAAATCTATCTTTGCATCATATGTTGATCCTTTCTTGATAAATCCAAGCATTGATAGACATGAAATTTCTCTTGTGAAATCTACCTTGAATGTTGGAGTGACTTCCTTTTATGCTAAGATGCCTAAGCTTTCATTTGTTGGTAATTTTGAGTTTCATGAGTGTGCGGATGAGAATAGTAGGACCAAGAGGAGTGACATGGATAGTGACTTTAGAACTTGGTGTTTGCTATGTTTTCATTTCAAGGTGGTTAAACCCTTCAATGGGATTGGAGTGTTCTATGGCCGTTTTGTGAAGGATTTTTCCACTCATATGTCTCTTGAGGATGATGTTGTGAATATGGGCATAAAATTGCATTGTTCCCATAATTGTGGTCTTGTTTTTATATTGTTGGAGCAATTGTGTAAGGCATATTTTGATAAAAATCTTATGATGCGTACTATGACTTTACACAAGTTACATATGCATGATGTTGTGCTTATTATACATGTGGAGCATAAAGATTTATGGCTACATTGTGCATATGATTTTGACCACTTTTTGAAATTGTTGAAGCAAGTGAGTGAAATCCATTGTGATGAACTTTGTTTGTTGAATGATAATCCTTCTTGCAAACTTGATGTGTGTTGTGATGAACCACATCTATATTTTGACCAAGAGTTTGTCAATTTGTGGAAGAGAACTTCTTATTTGAGCAAGAGTGGTGTGTTAATGATTGAAAATTTGTGCTTAGACCTCTCTTGATAACTTTCCATTTTGCACCATATGAGGACCCTTTCTTGTATATGCCTAGTCTTGATGAGAATGCCAAATCTTTTTGTCAAGATGTTCAATAATTTGGGCATCATTTGTATGGGAATGATCGAGCCAAATAGAAACAAGGTGCTTGGGGCATGTGTGTTTTGGCATGTTGATTGCTTTTATGGTCTATTTGTGAAGAACTTTATATCTAATGGCTTTGTTTGGGACTACATAGTGAAGGAATGTCTATGTTTATTTGCACCCACATCTTGTACCTATATTGTGAGATTGTTTGAGTTTTGGTATGAAGGGTGTCTTGATAAGTTTGTCTTGATTTCTTATGGGTGGGATTTGGACATGAAAGGATTCATTAATTTGTGTTCTCATATTTATTGTGACTTGGCCTTGAGCTTGAGGGAACATGAATTTGGAAGTCCATACAACGTCTTTGGTGTAGTATTGTCTCTTAGAGCCGTTAGTGGTCTCAATCTTTATCGTCGTACTTTGATATTTGACTTGCTCTCCTTCTATTTTGTAGTTGTGCGTAACCCGGATTTGAGGGCAAATCCTTTCCAAGGAGGGGAGGATGATATGACCACGGTTGCTAGACGTCAAGAGTGTCCCTCTCGGCGTGAGCCATGGATCGATTGGGGTCCAAGGATAAGAGGGAAGTCATGCCACATACCCAATACAGCTCGAGGGATGGCCAGGGAAGCGAGGAAGAGGGAAGGCTCAGATTTGAGGACAAATCCTTTCCAAGAAGGAGAGGATGATACGACCATGGAAGCCGTGCACCAAAGCTTGTACCTGCAGCTGTCTTCAATCAGTATTATGCCCGTCAAGATGACTTCCAAATGCTTTGAAACTGCCACAATTATCTTCGTCTTTGAGAGAGCTTCGCGTGGGTATCTTACACGCCCCAATCGGAGTTCGGAGGAGAGAGTTATGGACGATTTACTAAAGCCGCGCAGAACAGGCAGGGAGCTCCAGAAGGAACACCCGGTCGGGTGTTTTCACCATGAAAATCATCCGACCGGGTGAAAGTGTTGTGAAGCATTTCCAGATTCCAGAAGAAACACCCGGGCGGGTGTTTTGGACCGCACAATTCACCCGACCGGGTGAATCACCCGAGACTTAGTTTTTGAGGGCCTTTTTCCACATTTTGGGCCCTTAGTATAAATACCTTTTGGTGTCATTTTTCATTCTAGATTAAGATAAGATTGTGATTGAAGTTATCTCCCTAGTGAGTTTTTCCTCTTTGAGGAATGTATCTAATTCCTTCCTTGAAGGTTGCTTGTTTCAATTTCATAGATTGATTCAAGTAGAGGTATGCATCAATGTGGTGTATCCATTGAGTAGTGGAGCCAAGGGGTGATAGAGCTATTGAAAGTTGCCTAGGGTTGTTTCCATCATTTTGGTCAAGGTCCTATGGTCATAACTCTTTTATCTCATCATTATACACATGCTTTCCATTCCTAATCTTCCATCCATTCTTGTTTAGATTCAATTTTTGTTGGTTGGATCTTTATTATCTTTTGCCTTGTGTTGATAAATTGAAAATCAATCTCACAAAAATAGTTAGATCAAGCATCATTAAATGGGTAATCCTTGGGAAATGGATCATAAAATACATGGATCCTTATCAATAGTATTAGAGTCATTTCCCTATTTAGTAAAAGTCAACACATTTTTCCACACCTACTTTACTCTCTCTTACTTTTTTCTCTCTTCATCTCTCTACCTTTTTCATTTTCCACTTTATTCTCCCTTTACTTAATTCACCTAACACAATTTTCCTTAATCTCCATGCCAAAAAGAAATGCCTCCATTACTATGGAACAGAGGTATAATTTAATATTTTGATACTTCTCCGTTCACAAAAACATTCTCATTTGTGGATGCCACGAATTTTAATAAGAAATTGATAAAGTGAGAGAGAAGGAGAAAAAATAGGTAAAATAAGAGAGATGTGGAGAATAAGTAAGTAAAGTAGAGAAGAAATGAGAAAAAGTGCAGGAGAGATAAAATTTCCATCTTTAGAAATGAAATTATTTTTAGTGGACATTCTAAAATGATAAAATGAGACTATTTTTTATGGATGGATGCATTATATTATAGAAGAGAATTTTATTGCTTATGTTTCGTAGCCCAATAGTGAAATTTGGAACTATCCATAGCAGGCCAGGATAATATCTATAGGCCCGTCAGACTTTTATAGTAGGAGTATATATTATTCATACTACAAAACAATGGATTTACGTGGATTAAATAAATGGGCCCATACCACAATAACCCACCTATAAAATGGGTCATTAGGGAACAAGTATATGCATATAACATTTATTAAGTGGAAAATTTTCAGTTTTAGCCCATATGCCCTATATCTCATATAAATGAGCCTAGGAGTTACTATTTAATCTCATAATAATCCATTATTATCACTGCATAGCAACGCAAATATTGTTTATTTTCATCAATAGTTTGAATTATTATGACAATGATGTTGGGATTAATATGTAGATTAATCTTAACTGCAGTCTACAAAGGAGTGTTCGGTTGTCAAGATTAAATCTTATGATTAAATATGTATCATGTTTGGTTCATAAGATTGAACCCTACAACTTCATCCTAAATGGATAGTCTCATGATAAATAGTTATAATCTCACCCATCCAGCTAAAATAATTCCACAATTTAATCTTAGATGGATAGTCTCATAATATTAGTTGCCACCAAATAATATTAGTTTAATAACTAAAAGAAAGCATCATTTTTACAGATTTATCAAATATATTCGTCCCTACATATTGATTCAGATATTGCTTTTCTTTTTACCTATATATGTAGCCTAATTAATCCTAGATCTCCCTTTATTACTTTAATCGGAATCTTGAGGTTCAACGAAATTATCCTAAATTGTGAGAAAATCCTACCTTTTTCCTCGTAGGGGTGAAATGGTCAAACCAATTAATTATGGGGTATTTAGTTCATTGCAATTAGGGGTGGCAAAATGGGTAGCGGGTAATGGGTAATTCCCATCTTGATCCGCTATCCGCCGGGTATTGGGTACCCACTACCCGACGATAACGGGAAACGGGGCGGGATCGGGTAATGCGTTTTAGAGTTTTACGGGTAGCGGGTATACCCACTACCCGCGCGGGTATACCCGTTAGTCCCGATAATACCCGTTATTATTAGTATTAGCCATATTCCATCTTTTAATACTCCCTCCGTTCCATATTAATAGACGTGTTTCAAATAGTTAAAGTGGAGAAAAAAACAAGTAAATAGTTAAATAATAATAGCCTTATACGCACTCCTTTTGAAAAATTAAAAATATATAGTTAGAATGGAGGAAAAATAAAGTAAGAGAGATAATAATGTAGAGAAGAGTATTTCTATTATTATTTTTTCAAAATGAGTGAGAAAATGAAATGCCTCTATTAAGGTGGAACAATGGAAGTACTTTATCTAAGAGTTCATTTGAAACATTTATATATTCCAACGAACATACAATTGAAAACTCACCGAACTAGCTATAGAGTGTTCTCTAACTTTTATTCCCAATCTATTCAACGTTTACCATCGATATTAATAAAGTAAATTAGGGAACATTGACGGTTGTTATGGTTTTCAAATTTTTTATTAGGATTTCGGGTCGGGTACGGGATACCCGACACGGGTATCGGATAATCCCGGTATGTCGCGGGGCGGGTATCGGGACAACAATTTGGCTAAAATCGGGTACGGATACCCGCGGGTAACCCGTTTCGCCACCCCTAATTGCAATCATAAAATGGGCAAAAGCAAATTACTAATCAAATATTGACATATCTCTTTAACTGAAACTCGTAGGTTGGACACAAGAAAGAATTTTTTTCACATGTGTTAGAAGGCAAAAGTAGTGCAATGATAGTTATTATCAATTAATATCAGACGAACAACGATAGTGATCCTCAAACCCTTTAGAGATTAGGGCAAAGCTACAACACTATGAGATTAACGACAGCTTCAAAAACCATATTTAATGGAGAATCACAAAATTAATTGTCTGTTTAACTTTATATTCTTATTAACAAAATTAAATGTCTAAATTATATATTCACATAGAATCATTACCAACTCTAAACATATCGCCTCCATCAACTACTACACGTATAACAAATAAATTCTCATCGACTTAATATGCATCAAAACCATATTAGGAAGAAGTTCAAATAAAAATCTCTCTCTTTTTAAAAACCGAGAAGTATTTTCAGCTATTTGATAGTGAAAATTTACCATCAAATTAAAGTATTTTGTAGATAAGTCCCTCTATAATTTTTAGTACATATATGTGGGTATTAGATGGCCAACTTATAAGTTATTGGTTGTTTGTCTTTTTGGCTACATGATTCGTGGCTACGTATATTATTTTGTCGAAAACAACATAACTGACAAATCTAATACTAAAAAAAAGGCAGTTCCCCAAGATGTTGTACATCATTTAATAATACACAAAAATTTCTGATTGGCCTTCACTTTGGAAATTTATAAAACGTGATTAAACATATACTAGCAAATGACGGTTTCTAGGTTTCAAGAATTCAAATGCATTGATCATAGCAATAGGTAGTCGATATAGCTAGTGAATGTGGTGCACAATTGAATTAAGTCACACAATCTAATATAGCCATCTTATTTGAAATCACATGATTTTGAACATTTGGACTAGGCCTGATATTAAATTTTCAAATGTAACAGCCATCTTATTTGAAGTCACTGGATTTTGAACACTTGGACTAGGGCCCATTAATATATCACTCCTTATAAATATATTTAGGGTAGGCCCAAATATTTATTGGGCTTGTAAAATGAGTTAATGTTTCAGATTCATGATACATAAAAACATAGTTCTATATCAGTATAAAAATAATAATGAATCTGATCACTATATTAACTTTTAATAAATATTTTATCCACTCAAAAAAAACTTAATTAAAAATTAAATTGTTATATAGCATGAAATACCATATTTGAAATATAGCTTTCCACAAAAAAATGGTGGCCCATTCAAAATCCTTAATTCAAATATTGTTAATTTTCATCAAAAGTGTTAATCAATCTTAACTACAGTCTAAGGAAAGCGTCACTTTTAAAGATTTATCAAATATATTCGTCCATACGTGATTGAATCAGATAAAGCTTTTCTTTTTACCTATATCTATAGTTTAATTAATCCTCTCATATTATTACTTTAATCAGAATTAGTCAAACAAATTCATTATGGGGCATCTGAGTGCCAATAATGAAATTCATTGCAATTATAAAACAGGCAAAAGCAATATGGCCCAAATGGTATATATCTTGTTTTAATTCTAAACATGACATATATCTTGTACATTGAACATTAGTTCTGAATATTAATTCTGTGGGCCCTTCACACATAAATCTATCATGTTTTAATTCTCATCTTCCCCAATCAAACAAAGTGAAACACGCCCTAAATGTTCAGGTATCTTTCACCATATTCAAAGTTGATATATATATATAGTAAAAAATTTGAATGGTCTTATTCGATATAAAAAATTTGATCTCAGATATCATTTTTAATTAAACTTTGGCAATACTAAATTACCTCAAAAGACAGCATTGTAAAGCGAGTCACTGTGACGAACTAACATAAGTGTTAATCCTCGTCTTTAAGGATTAATATTTGAAATAGAAAAAAAATACTTTTTAAACAATGATGAAAATTCGTTCCAAAATTTGGTGTGGTTGATATAATGATATTGACTTATTTTGTCCTTGCAGTCTTATTATGTTGATATTTTCATTTATTCTGTTATTTTGGTCTTGGAAATCTTATTTTATTGATATTTTATTTATTTAATTATTTTGTCCTTACAAGTTACAATCTTATTTGTTGGAATTTTTATTAATTCTGATATTATATCCTTGCTATCTTTGTGAAAGGATTCTTTGAACTAGAAGAAATATATTGCGAACAGTTGCTGAGTAAATTGAATGAAAATAATGCCTATGTGAAAAATAATGCACAAATATAACATTGGCACAAATTCTCTACACATAGGCATTAAATTGATTTAATATTTGAAATAATCATTCTCTTATCAAGGCCTGCCTTTTTACTTTATGGTCCCACGTCATCTGTTTATTTTTTGTCTTATTTAAAAGGATACAACACCCTTTGGCCCATCACCAATTTTCTTTACTAGTGTATGTTCAATTAATTTATCATGCATACATCATGCTAGTTGAGCATTACAAAAATACAAAGGAGATTGTGCATTTCGCATTAAATTTGGTGAAACCTCATCACTAGCATGAACATAAATACGGAGTCTCTAAAAACATATTGTAAACAATAGATACAAAGTTCTAAATAGAAATTCAAAGAAAAAAAAATTAATTAACAGTTGCTTAAATTCCTAGCGAGCATAAAGAGATAAAAAAAAATAAAGTACTATGAATTACTATAATTTTTGACAGAGCTAAAAATATAGAGCTAACAAGAGAATTCATGTGATGAGCTAGGACAAAAAAAAATAAAAATATTGATCTAAAAATGTACTCTAAAACACCAAAGGGGAATAAAAAAAATTTAATTAGATACACATGAATGGAGTCACATCATTTACTCTTTCCTCAGTGAATTTACTTTCTTTAATTTGACATAAATTTCCCGGACGAAATTTTCTCGTGTTTTCCTACTGCTCATACGTTTGATTTCCAATCATATAAAATAATCAGTAATGTAGCCCACTTAGGAAACACACAGCAGATTTTGCAGCCAATCAAACAACGTTACTACCTTATGCGCAAACTGATGACATTATAATATTGTCCCTCATTTCATTCAATCGTAATCTTTTTCTTTTTTTTTCCTCTTTTTCCTTTCCTCCTCATCTATATTTGTCGCACGTCATTTAATCAATTTGATGCAAAAAAATTAAATTTATTACACTCCTGGCTTTTAGAAAAATGCAACACAAACTCACTATTCACACACCAATTTCTTTTGCCGAGTATTATATATGAATCTTGTAAGTGATGATCAAATCGTTTTTTTATACTTCATACTATTAAACAATTAGTTGCATGTAAATCATAGAAATTCAACATAAATTCACTTTATGTCGATTTATAATAATTTATACAATTGTTTTTATTTTCATATACAATTCATCTCAGCAAAACATCACTTATAATCTACCTCTGAAAAATGTCATGAAGCATATATGAGCAACAACATAATCTATATAAACCTTGCTTTTAATTTCACCTTATCTGATATACAATACTCACATTCTGTAATCAATACATATAGTACTACTATATATACCTTACAAAAATAACCCACATTGAAAATTAGACTCATGCAACAATTCATAGATTATATAAAA
Source organism: Salvia hispanica (assembly GCF_023119035.1). Taxonomy (NCBI): domain Eukaryota; kingdom Viridiplantae; phylum Streptophyta; class Magnoliopsida; order Lamiales; family Lamiaceae; genus Salvia; species Salvia hispanica. Next base: position 18,689,224 of record NC_062965.1, on the reverse strand, counting down.
AATAACCAACATGGGCAATTAGAATCCATGGAAACACAAGATTATTGATAGTTGAATAATGAGCGGCCCTCTGATGTACTACATTTTTTATTATTAATTTATCTTCTTAGTTTTCTACAATCAAAAGAGAACTAACATTTTTTACACTATAAAAACACCACACCAACAAGAAAAATTTCTTATCCCAAAAACCAAAACGGCAAAAACAGATGGTACTGGCAAACATAACCCGAGCCGATTTTCAACCCGACGAGCTCGACCCGACGGCCAATCCTTTCGTCATGCTACTCGCCGTGGTGGCACGAGAATCGGAGAGAATCGCCGCCGCGGAGATCTCCACCAACCCGGCGAGTAGAAGAAAAACCCTCAGCCGGACTCTCCCTCCGGCTGAGGGTTTAACAACCATGATCCAAAATCTCTCTCTCCGGCGCGGCATTGCTCCGCCGACGCCGCCGAGACTGGTGATACAGAAACTGCTGTTCGCCACCGACTTGAGCGCCCAGCACAACCGGTTCTCGATCCCGATCTCCCAAATCGACAACGATTTCCTCACGGAGGCGGAGAAGCAGTGCCTCCCCGGGTCGAACTACCTGGAGGTTAAGATCATGGCGTCGGAGATGTCGTGGGAGACGGTGAAGCTCTCCCGGTGGGATATGCGGAAGGGGAGAGGCCGGAAAATGTCGTCGATGTACGTCATCAATGGTAGGTGGAATGCTTTTGTGAGAAAGAATAATTTGAGTGTTGGGATGGTTGTGCAGTTGTGGTTTTTCCGGCTTCAGGAGGAGCTGTGCTTCGCGGTCGTGCAGCTGCCCGCGCCCGCCTGAGTTTCGTGTTACGGACTCAATTCCCACATCGGTTGTGAGAACAACTGGTGTCCAGTATATAGACTAAATTAATTTGTGCACTCGTAACATGCTAGTCTTTTGGCCAGAGTTCTCCTGTTTAGTTTGTACTACTGCGTCGGTCGGGTATCAGGATTAGGGTTTTTGTGTTGGCGTGCAATTTTAATTCGTTTCGAGGGTTTTCTTTTTGATTCTTTCCCTCCGTGGCTTTCATTGAACGACTAGCTTCTCTTATTTGATGTGTCGAGTGAAATTATAACACTCGTCGACGGTTTTCTTTTCGGTTCTTTCCCTCTAGACTTTTGTTGAACCGACTAGGCTAGGTTATTATTCTCGTCTATTGAAAGACTAAAAGTTCATGTATTTTTCGTCATATTCAAAGTTGGTGGTAAAGATGATAAAGGCCATGGAACTCACACGACAGAACATTAGTTACTTCCCCAAAATAAACAAAAAGTGGTAATATGACAAACGATATAAACAAAAGATACGTTTTAGTTATAACATTAATGCAACTTATCCTTTTCAAGGATAAGTTGATGCAACTATATTAATTATGACGGGTGAAAATTCATAACATAAAGAATTTTCAAATTTCATTGAATTTTTATTAGTGGCTTTAAGAATTAGATTAGTTAAAGTTTGTGGGCCAAAGAGTTTTAAAAAATCAAAAGAATATGTGACTAAGACAAATTTTCAAACACTCGCTCCAGCTTAAACTTCAAACAACCAACTTCTTCCATAATTTAAATACTAGGATTAGTAAAATCAAAAGAATATGTGAGTAAGAAATTTGTTAAAAATTACTAATTCAATAGAAAAAAAGGACATAAAAGCACCACATGAGGAGCACGAGCTCAGCCGGAAGGCCAGTAAACTCTCCGTTCTACTCCTCGCGGCGGGGCTGAGAATTGGACAGACTTGCCGTTGCCGCCGCGGAAGAATATTCATTTCTGCGTCATCGGATTGTAGGACTAGGGTTTTTTTATATTTTGAATTTATTTTATGTTAGAGTGAAATTGCATCTCGTTCGAGGGTTTTCTTTTTGGATGGTATCAGCCTCAAATTTTACTTTCATCAAATCTAAACTATCAATTTTAGGATGGTATCACCCTAGTGCAACACTTTGTTAGAATATTCATAAAATTATCTTTAATAAAAAAAATCTTATAGATTTATAGTCTAGCCTATTTATCACCATTTTATCTAGAAAATCACTTGTATATTTATACCTCCCATCATGGTGGACGCACGCCGTAGTACTCTCTTTGTTCCTTATTAAATGTCCGTTTTTGTCATTTTTGTCTATTCTCCACTATATTTATTTTTACTTTTACTAAAATTAAATGATAAGTAGATCTCACATTTTTTATAAAATAAATATATAAATGTGGAATTTATGTTTCATTAACTTTTTCAACTCACTATCTTTTATACTCCTTTCTTAAACTCGTGCTGAATGAAAAATATACACTTAAATGGGGGGTTGAGGGGCTTAGGAAGTAAGTGTAGTGGGTTTAGGAGGTCTTTTATGGTACATCAAAACTATCAAAGGGAAAGGGTTATGAGGTGGGTATCCAAACACTTCTTGGGCTTGTTAATTGAGTTATTGTGTGATATCCATGATACATAAATGCATATTATTATTGGACCAGGCCCAGTAAAGGACTACTGCTAATACAATTTATGGTAAACCCAAATTATTCTTGGGCTTTTAAAAGAAGTTACTTTGATGATCATGATACATAAATACACCCAATCTCATATAGCTAGGGATGTCAATCGGGCTAACCCGTTCGGGTTCGGTCCAGCTCACTCGGGTCACCGGGCTATTTGGGTGCGGGCCATTCGGGTTATGGATTTTTCGGGTCATAAATTTTCAACCCTAACCCTAACCCGTCGGGTTTTGGGCTAACCCATCGGGCTATTCGGGCCTAAAAGCTTTCGAAAATAATCTCTTGTATCAAAATTTTCTTCTATAAAATAATTTTAAATTTTAGATACTTTTTTCTTTTTAGTTTATAATCATATAAAATCTTCAAATTTTCATAGTTTTCTTCAATAATACTTGAAAGAAGCCTTTCCTCTCGATCAACTACAATATAAATTAAAGCTTGTGTTCGTGTCATTATTATGACATTGTTCGTAACTAATTCTTAATGAAAATTAAAAATCATACCTTACATGAATCATTATTAAAATGATAAATATATTAAGATTTTGATGGGTTAGTTTTTAATTTTGTCTTGATTGGTTTTGGTGGTGGTAAGACACTAGTGGCAGATGATGGGACGGTGCAATAATGAGTTGAGATGGAACTTAAAAGCTGATATTATGGGAAAAGTGTAGAATGAAGATTGAATAAGATTAATGATCGTGTAGAATGAAGATTGAGGATTAAAAAATATAAAAAACCCCTAAAACTTAATATTTTATAATTAAAACTCACAACCCATTGGGCCGACCCGCAACCCGTTCGGGCCAACCCGTTTAGCCCGTTTTGTATTCGGGTAATTAAATTACAGCCCTAACCCGCTCATATTACCGGATTGTTCGGGCCGGCCCACGGGTTTCGGGTTGAATTGGCATCCCTATATATATAGCAATAATAAAATTACTATACTATTTGTTTTAAGTACACAAAAAGCTTATTTTTAATTAAAGTACTTATTATATAGCATAAAATAATATATTTGGTAAAAAACATCCACTTGGTTTTTCTGTAATATCAATCGATATGTATGTGTTACTATCAATATACGCAATAAGGTGCAGTTAGTGTCGTGTCTATCACCGTCGAGTCTTCTTATTGAGTGATGATTATTGAAGTAATCATTCTACATATTTAAAACGCTTCGTTTAGTAATCAATTAGTAACTTTGAATTCTACCATTTGGAAACCTTTACCCGTAAATTCTACCATCGAGAGCTTATTATTCTAAATTAAACATGGATAAGCATATTAGTTTATTCTATTAATTCAAATCTAAAACAGATTACCAATATCCATTGCTATAGGCATGCTTTACTTTTTTCGTGATATATAAAGTTGCTAATTATTTAGATTCGAAAAAAATGAAATCTTCACCCCTTTGCGTGATTGATGGGTACAATCATTCATGATTCAACCCATCACATGCTGCCTCGACTACATATATGTCCAAGTTTTGTCCACGTACGTGTTCCAAATTCGGAGATAACAAATTGTCTTCATCTTTTGTCAATAATAGCGTGTACTAGGTGCAACTCCTAGAGAGTATATAGAGATATAAAAAATACTCCGAATCACTATGATTTTTTATAAAGCTAGCAAGAGAACTCGTGTGATGAAAAATTAGGAAAAAGTTATTTCGATCTAACAATGTAAAACACCAAAGGGGAATAAAAAACAGTTCATTAGAAAAACTATTTCGATCTAACAATGTAAAACACCAAAGGGGAATTAAAATAAAATACTCCATTAGATATTTAGATAACATAAAGTCCATAGCATTTACTCTTTCGATTGTGATTTTCTTGTGATTCCATTTGTTACTCCTATTTCATATTGGATTTTCTTTGATTTCAGTCAATATATATGAGGACCATTGAAAAGAGACACAGCATGGGATAAATACAGCATGAACAATCAATAAATACATTATATTTTCATTTCTCATCCCATAAAAATAAGAGTGATGCTAAATGGCCAGATTATGGCCAGCCATAATATTAAAAAAATATTAAAATTCTGTGTACTTAATTTTAATTTGATGAAATTTATACATCTAGACAGTAGTAATTATTTAAAGACTAATGTACCCTCATATTAAATGTAGTAGGTAGTACTCCCCAATTCACATTTTGACTTATACTGATCACTTGCGCTTATATTTATTTTATTTCTGCACTCACATTTTCTTTACTTTTTTTTTGTTTCTTTTAGTTATGTTGAATAGTATTTATTTGTACTGTTTTTCTTTCCTAGATATTAGATTATATTATAAGTTTTTTTTCTCGTATTATGGAGTACTATTTATTTTAATTTCTTTGATTTTTTATGTTATAGAGTACCCATTTACTATATTTTATAATTTATGTTATATTATTTTTAATAAAACTCATACTTCAAATAAAAATATTCTTACTTTTTTTAATTGCTTTTTATTTTTTATATTATATTCTATTATTTTTATTATTTATATAATATTATTTTTAACACAACTCGTACCTCAAATAAATATTCTTGGTTTTTATTATTTACAATTATATTTATATTTCATATAATTTTATTTATATCATAACTATTTGTTATATAATTCGTACCTCCAAACCTTAAATCCTAGATCCGCCACTGTTTGTATACAATCAATAATACGAAAATTTGGACCTCAAATTCCTCTTCATTCTTGACTTGATTGGAAAATCAATAGATCCAACTCTAAGGCATGATGAAAAAAAAATTTACTTTTTCCTAGTTATTTCCCAATGCCTACATTTAGAAAACATTAAACCGCATACGTTTGATCAATTTTAACTATACTAATTTTTAATTATTATAAAATTGTTTAGTAATCAAACATGCACTTATTTGTAATAAATACATATTTTATTAATTTAAAATGAGGTACAAAAAATTATTCAGATGATTTAATATGTATATTAGTTTTGATTTAGAAAACATTGAACCACACACTTTTGATCAATTTTAACTATACTAATTTTTAATTATTATAAAATTGTTTAGTAATCAAACATGCACGTATTTGTAATCAAATACATATTTTATTAATTTAAAATGAGGTACTAAAAATTATTCAGATGATTTAATATGTATATTAGTTTTGATTTAGAAAACATTGAAGCACACACTTTTGATCAATTTTAACTATACTAATTTTTAATTATTATAAAATTGTTTAGTAATCAAACATGCACGTATTTGTAATCAAATACATATTTTATTAATTTAAAATGAGGTACTAAAAATTATTCAGATGATTTAATATGTATATTAGTTTTGAAGTCATAATAAAATATGCTTCTGATATTTCAATTCTATTATTAGTGATTATTTATGTTTAGCTTCACTTACTTCGTTTAAACTAATTTAAAATATTCTATAACTTATCCTACTATTAAATAACTTGTGAATAAAATACATGTAAACGCTATAACAATATATTGATACAAAAACAATTCAATTTCATTTATACTACAAATTAATTTACTGTTTAATTATAGTGAAATAATTTAATTTTAATGAAAACACATACTCCTACTATTATATAATATTAATAATTTGTCAAAATAATTCAGAGTTAAGTATTTAAATTTTATAACTAATTTTAATATAAAATATATTTAACCTTGGTGTTATATCACAACCTACTCACTTATGTGGAAATGTAATGCCAAATATTCACAACTTATTTTGAAATTATAGAGAAAATTAATAAATTAAATCTTGATATATGAAGATTTAAAAAATAAATTAAATAAACATATTACGATAGTAGTTGGATAGCTTCATCATTATCTTATTGATTATATGTTATGGAGTATTGTAATAACTAAAATTAAAAAAACTATTATTAAGATTATATAATATGGAGTGATAAAAATAAAAACGAAGTGGTAAAAAAGTTAAAGTAACAAATTACTCTAAAAAAGAATGAAATAAATGAAAGAAACCACAATTAAAATCTTAAGGGTAATATTGTCAACTGATTAAGCATTAAATGAATCAATTAAATTATTAATATCCAAAAGTACCTATATTTACTAAATCAGATAATTCGGGTATACCCGATCGGATATCGGGTAACCCGATATCCGATAATCCAAAATTCTCACTACACGATCCCGATTCGATACCCGAAAAATCGAATTTTGGGTATCCAATTATCCGACTTTTTCGGGTTTGGATATCAGGTATACAATACCCGATATCCATTTTGACAGGACTAATGACTACATAGCTTTACCCTAAAAATAATATACTGCTATATTTATCTATTTGTGATCACTTAATCCCTCCTTGTCTTTATGATCAATTTAATTCTTTGTCTCTTTTTTCTTTCCTCCTTTGTCTTTATTTCTTATTCAATTTAATCAATTTGACGCAAAAAACTACATTTATTACACTCTTGCATCCTAAACTCACGCCACAATTTGTAAAAGTTAATGCTCTTGTCATGGATGATGAAATCATTATATACATTACTCTCTCCGTTCCATTAAATTTGAGTCGTTTGCTTTTTGTCATAGAATTTTACTTAATGTTATTTTTTGAGTTAATGAAAAGAAAATAAAGTAAGAGATATGTACAATTAATTGTATATGATAATATTTCCATTTTAGAATACGTTTCATTTTTAGTGGGACAGCTGAAAAAAAAACGTTTCATATTTAATTGGGCAGATCCTTCCTAATATTAAATAATTACATGTAAATCATAAAAATTCAACATAAATTAAATCACATTATTTACATATGCACAATATTTACTGAAGTAGTATTGGTGCTTCATTTTCAATTGTCCAATTGATTAAGTTATCCAGCTAGTTTTAACAATCACGTCACTTGCTACAGTTTAAACATTCGTAGTTATAAACATTACCCATATTGATAATCCATGGAAGTCGAAAAAAGTAGTACTAATATAGTATTTGAAAATGTACTAGCTTGTTTGGTCGTTGAATAAATTGTTCTTCATTTATTACATTATCATAAATATTTAGGAACTATGGTAAAAAAATACCACGTTCATTTAAACTATAAAACCCTTATCTAACTTCAACTTCCACAATTCAATCAAAAGAAACCAAAAACAATGGTTCTAACAGACATAACCCGAGCCGATTTTCAACCCGACGAGCTCGACCCGACGGCAGATCCTTTCGCCATGCTACTCGCCATGGTGGGACGAGAATCGGAGAGAATCGCCGCCGCGGAGATCTCCGAAGAATCCCTTCGCGGCGGCTCCTCCAGAAGAAAAACCCTCAGCCAGACTCTCCCTCCGGCTGAGGGTTTAACCAACATGATCCAAAATCTCTCTCTCCGGCGCGGCATTGCGCCGCCGCCGCCGCCGAGACTGGTGATACAGAAGCTGTTGTTCGCCACCGACTTGAGCCCCCAGCACAACCGGCTCTCGATACCGATCTCCCAAATCAACGACAATTTCCTCATGGAGGCGGAGAAGCATCGCCTCCGCGGCGAGAACAAGCGGTCGAACTACCTGGAGGTTAAGATCATGGCGTCGGAGACTTCGTGGGAAACGGTGAAGCTCTCCCGGTGGGATATGCGGAAGGGGAGAGGCCGGAAAACGTCGTCGATTTATGTCATTAATGGTAAGTGGAATGCTTTTGTGAAAAAGAATAATCTCACTGTGGGGATGGTTGTGCAGTTGTGGTTTTTCCGGCTTCGGGAGGAGCTGTGCTTCGCGGTCGTGCAGCTGCCCGATTCGCCCGCCTGAGTTTCTCGTCGTCGGGTTTCATGATTAGGGTTTCTGTGTTAAGAGTGAAATTTTTAATTCGTTCGAGTGTTTTCTTTTTTATTTTTTCCCTCAGTGGCTTTCATTGAATGACTAGCTTCTCTTATTTGATGTGTCGAGTGAAATTATAACACTCGTCGAGGGTTTTCTTTTCAGTTCTTTCCCTCGAGACTTTTATTGAGCCGACTAGGCTTGGTTATTATTCTCGTCTTATAGGATTGAATTTTGAGATTATTTTAGTCATAGCTGGGGTTAGCTATGATTAATTATCTCATTATTATCCATCTAGGATTGAGTTGTGTGATTGAATCTCATGAACCAAAAATACTACTCCCTCCATCCGGCATTAGGAGTCCCGGTTGAGTTGGGTGCGGGTTTTAAGAAATGTTTGAGTGTGTAATAATTAGAGTAGTGTGATAATGGAATGTGGGATCCATTTGTATTATTATTTGCTTTATTTTTTGGATGTGTTTTTACTTGTGCTTCTTGCTCTGTCTGAGATCCTTGATGTTCCACCTCAATCTCAGAGATGATCACCCTCTCACTTTCACTTCTTGTATCAACAACTGCCTTCTTCTTGAAAGGCATCTCATGCTCCCAGAAAATGACATCTCTGCTTATAACAATCTTTCCATTCTCAGGTTCAATGCACCATAGTCTATAGCCTTTCACACCTGACTGATAGCCTAACATAATACACTTAACTGCCCTTGCTTCCAACTTCCCTTGCCTGATATGTGCAAAAGCCTTGCAGCCAAAAACTCTTAAGTTCTCATAGCTGCTACTTCTTCCAAACCATTTATTATCTGGTATATCCCCATTCAAGCTGGAAGCAGGGCATTTATTCATCAATATCACAACAGTGGATGTTGCCTCTGCCCAAAATCTCTTCTCCAAGCCAGCAGATAGCAACATACACCTTGTTCTCTCTAGGATAGTACGGTTTGCTCTCTCTACCACACCATTCTGTTGTGGATTCAAGGGGACAGTCCGGTGACTTTTAATTCCTCTAGACTTGCAAAACTCATCAAACTCTTTTGACAAATATTCTAGCCCGTTGTCTGTCCTCAAACATCCTAGACTTGTGTCTTTCTCTACCTCCACCTCAATGCACCATTCTCTGAATTTACTAAAAGCTTCTGACTTCTCCTTAAGTATGTAGAGCCATATTTTTCTTGAGAAGTCATCAATAATGCTCATGTAGTATCTCCCCCCTCCAATAGATTTTTCTTGGGCAGGCCCCCATAGGTCACTATGTGCATAGTCAAGTGGTTTTGATGATGTGTGTATGGCCTTCGGGTAACTTGATTTCTTGGCCTTTCCTAACACACATTCTTCACATCTTGCTGAATCATCATCATCTGCTTCATCATAGAGTACAAGGCCCTTTTTAATCAGCTCTTTCACAGTTTCAAAAGCTGGGTGACCAAGCCTAGAATGCCATACCCTCAAATTCTCTTTAATGACGGCACAATCCACCTCTGAATTGGCCTTCAACACAGTGGCAGTCATGTAGTACAAACTACCTTTTCTTCTTGCTTTCATTAACAACTTTCCTGATTTACCAACTGTCATCACCCCATCCTCATACACAAACTTGCATCCTTTTCCCTCAAGAGAACCAAGTGATATTAAATTTCTTTTAACTTCTGGGAAGTATCTCACAGATTTGAGCAAGATGCTGCACCCACCCTCAACTCTTAACCTGATGGAGCCAACACCTTTTACTGAACATATCTGATTATTCCTCAACATGACTGATCCAGTAATCCCTGTCAAGTCTTCAAACCAAGAGAGATTGTAGCTCATACGGAAACTGCAACCAGAGTCCATAATCCAAGATCCATCCTCCTTATCCATAACATTTAAGGCTACTGGAGCCTCATCTTCCTCAACTTCCTCGGTTGAATTCACTGTCTTGCCACCAGTTTCTTGTTGCTTTCTTTTCCAGGCATAGCAATCCTTCTTCAAGTGCCCCGGCTTCTTGCACCAGTGGCAAGAACGAGTTTTCCTTTGATCATTTGAAACATTCTTGGAAGGCTCATTGAACTTCTTGAATGGCTTCTTTCCCTTGAACTTTTGTACATTCAAGCTCTCAGACATTGAGTTACCTGACCTACTCTCCATACTCTGCAGCTCTTTGGACATCAAAGCAGCCTGCACCTCAAGGAATGTCACGGTTTTCTCTCGGCCATACAAGATCGCATCACGAAGTTGGTCATAGCTTGATGGGAGGGCATTCAATAACAGAATAGCCTTATCCTCGTCACCAATCGACACGTCAATATTCTCCAGATCATCGACGGTTTTACTAAAATCCTCCAACTGTTCTAACACCCCATTTCCTTCCAAGAACTTTGAGTTTACCCATTATACCTGCAGCGGTGGTTTCTTTTGCCACCTCTCGTAAGACTTTATCCCCAAGACTGAGAACAATTGTGTTGAACGCCTTTGCCTCATTCTCTGCGCTTAGTTGAGCACTCTTCTCACTTGTGTCCGCAGCCTCGGTCTCCTTTCCCTTAGTCGTCAAAGCGGAAGCTAGACCTTGTTGAGTGAGCATCGCACGGATCTTCATCTTCCACAGTGCGAAATCATTCTTTCCCGTGAATTTCTCCGCCTCGAATCTTGATGCCATCTCCGTCGCAGATTCATCTCCTCAAGAACTCCTCTTGTCTTTCAAATCAATCGATTTCCCACCGGACGGCGCCACTTGTTAGAATTGGAGATCGATTGTGTTGTAATCGCAGAAAGAGAACGTAGAAACGAGGGTTGAAAAAAGGGATTTCTGATTGAATTGACTCATGAGTGAATGAGCTACCACAACCTAACCGAAAAGTAACAAACACTTATATACATTTCAAAAACTAACGGTAACTAAAGATCAACGGCCGAGATTAAATCTTCAAGGATCAGAGGCTGATCCAACGGCTACTGAAGCTCATCATCAAGTAATGATCTTCGACTCCTTTCTCCGTTGTGTTTGCAGCTTAATCCATCAACATATTCACATAACGGCCTTAGACTAGAGTGTTATTTTCTATCTATCCTACAGACAGATCAAGATAGATAATCTAAAATTTATTATGACGCATGAGGAGCCGTATAAGGTCAAAATCTCATGTACGGTTTAAACAACGAAAATAAATTTTAACCTAGCATAGAATAATTTATTCCGCAAACAAATGATGATAGTGTCCAAGTTTTCAGGAATAAAGTACTCCCTCCGTCTCAGATTTGTAGTAACATTTTGCCATAAAAGTCTGTCCCACATTTGGAGTAACATTTAGAATTTACCATATTTGCACATAAAATTTTACCCCATTATTCACTAAAATTACACCCAAATGTCATTATCTATACTAAAATAAATCAAAACAAAAATAAAAAATCAAAGAGTCAAAAAGGGACCCACCAACTCACTTAATTTATTATACACTCTATCATCTCACTTCATTTATTACACACTCCATCATCTCACTCCACCAACTCACTTCATTTATTACACACTCCACCTCTCACTTTATTAATTACACACTCCACTAATTTCTTAAAACTTGCGCCATAACTAAATGTTACTATAAATGTGGGACGGAGGGAGTACTTATTTGGAAAGTTTCGTTTTAACTCTTTTAGCCGACATAAGATGGATATTGTAATATCAATACGTCATTGTTAGATTATTGTGTCTTTTTTGACTTTTCCCGTCTCGTGGACAACAAGTCTTACATGACTGACATGCGCCAAGTAAGGAATCAAATGATAGAAGACTCTTGATTGGTAGATAGGGCATTTTTTAAGAAAGGATAGCAGATTGGGATTGAAGTGAACCCTAAACGATGCACTGCATTGTAGCTTGGTTTTTGTTAGATTTCACTACATTTTAGCTTTATGATTGGTTAGATTGCAACATTGCATGAACAGACTTAAATGTGGAGTATATGGGTTGGTTAGTTAGGTATTGATATATTTCCTGGTTTCCTCAGTAATTATCCACTTTGAATTTAACACATGTTTTAAGAAATATAAATGAAAACGGTTTTAAAAAGTTAGTGGACTAAGAGTCCCACCTTTATACATTACTTTTGTAAGAAAATGTAACTGGAATGAATAAGTGGAATATAAGACCTAATTACCATTTATAGTAAAAAATAAAAGTGGATAATTAATGGAGTTGGACGAAAATGGCAAAAGTGGACCATTAATGAGGGAGCAGAGAATAGTAATCAATGGAATATGAGTTATTGAACGAGAGTGTTATAATCGATGATCAACAATAAAAGAAAAAGTCGCAGATTGACCCCTTCCAAACATAAGTAATATAGTAAGTAGTACCTTGAGATCGAGAAAGACCAACAATAATATCATCTTTTAGATAATTACAGCTAGGTATGATTTTGATTAATTGGAAAACCAGCACTACGTTATACTCCCTCCGTCTCATTAAAGATGACCCATTTTTTCTTTTAGTTTATCCCAAACAAGATGATCCATCACTAAAAATGGAGACATCTTTTATCTCTAGTTCATTTCTTCTCTCTTACTTTATTCTCTCCACTTAACACACGAAATAAAATCGTATAAAATCCCGTGCCGCCCAAGTGACATAGTATCGAATACATGCGTTCACGGGCCGGGGGGGGGGAGGAACCGGTCGATAACAAAAATAATACTAGTTGTAAGTATATTTGATTATTGAATTCTTTTAGGCTAAAATGTGATTAAAAAGATTGAATTAATATATAATCTGATTACTATATTAAATTTCAAATAAATATTTTATCCACACAAAAAACTTTAGCATAAAACAATAAAATTTGAAAAATAGATTTCCAAAAAAAATGGAGGGCCCATTAAAACTCAAAAAAGTTAACTAACACTGCATAATAACACACAAATATTGTTAATTTTCATCAAAGGTGTTAATCATGTTCGTGTAGGGATTTATAAATAGATTAACAGTCTACAATTCGTAGTTCAGTACTCCCCCAATCCCGGCTAAAATGACATATTTCTTAGTCAATATGGATTTTATGAGTTTTTGGTTAATGTGGTTAATTGAATAGAGAAATAGTTGGTGTAATTATTAAATGAAGAGAGAAAGAGAGTTTGAATATTTAAATGGAGAAAAAAAAGTGGTTAATTGGGTGTATTAATTGGAGAGAGAAAGTTACCAAAAATAAAAATATGTCTCTTAATTGGGACAAACTAAAAAGGAAAGTATGTTATCTTAATTGAGTGAGTACTAAAGAAAGCATCACTTTTAAAGACTTATCAAATATATATGGACGTGATTGATTTAGATAAAGCTTTTCTTTTAAAGATTTATCAAATATATATATATATATATATATATATATATATATGTACTCTATCTGTCCCATAGATATGTTAAGGTTGATACGAGTTTTAAGTAATTGGTAAAGTAAAATAGAAGGAGAAAAATTAATTGAATTTATATAGTGGATGTTGGGCCCATAAATGATTAAAGTAAAAGAGAAGAAGAAAAAGAATGTCATAAATGGATTTGAACTATTTCTATGAGATGAAAAAAAAAAGAAATATAATCTATTTCTATGGAACGGAGGGAGTAGTTTATTTAATCATCTCATGCTATTATTTTAATTTAATCAGAATTAGTCAAACAAATTAATTTGGGGCATTTGAGTGCCAATAATGAAATTTTTTGCAATGATAAAACAGGCCAAAGCAATTTGGCCCAAATAAAAGATCACTTGTGTTAGACGTGTACGTACAATTTAGGTAAGCCCAAATATATATTGGGCTTGTTAAAGGAGTTATATATGTTGCAATTAACAATTTAGGAAGCAAATGTTAAATTGGCACAATATGCTAAGATGATATTTGATTTTAGAATATATATACAATGGTGGATCCACCCACTACAAATTATATAAATTTGTTTTTAGAGCATTTAAATTCGATTATTAGATCTGTAAACTTATACTCCCAATTCATGATGTAAACATATGTAGATATTTCAAGATATCCTTACTAGCACAATAGGCGCATAAGGAAGACAACTTTATGTTGTTTAGTGACATTATTGCAAAAGTTAGTACTCGATTTTAAATATTGGTTAAATTAAGTGAAATATTTTGTGAAAAATGATGAAAATTCGTTCCAAAATTTGGTGTCCTTGATATTCACTTATTTTGTCCTTGCAATCTTAATTTGTTGATATTTCAACCTAACGAGCTCGAAACGAAGGCTGATGCCTTTGATGTTATACTCGGTGTGGCGGAGCGAGCAAGAGAGAAACCCACCAGCGGCACAAGAGTAAGAGGAAGCTAAGATAGATGCGCCACCCTCGAAGTCATATCTCAAAGGCTATAGTTAGTTATTATTTTTCCAAAACAAGTGAAAAAAATGAAAAGCACATATGGATTATAAATTATTCATACTACAAAACAGTAGTTTTAGGTGGATTAAATGGGCCAATCCCACATTTGTTAGTGGGGAAATTTTCAATTTTAGCCCAGAGGCCCTATAAATGAGCCAAGGAGTTAGACAGTTAGTAGTATTTAATCTCATACTAATCCATTATTCTAACGGTTAATGTACTACTCCCCCGTTCCATGTTAACACACTATTTTAAACTTCATGCCAAAAAGAAATGCTTCTATTAACAAGGAACAGAGGGAATACTAGGCAGTGAGGATTGGCCGAGTATGTTAACTGGGCTCCAATTGGGCCTCTTTACAAACTCAGGACCGGCCCAGACCTAGCAAATTCTGATATACGTCCTATATACTTCATTCTTAATACTTTGAATAGATCTATTTTATCCATATACATATTATTATTTATATTATTATTTGTTAGTTTATTTGTTATAAGACAAATTAAGTTAATCAATCTAAATCAAAACTTATTTAAAATTTGATTTCCATAATTATAATGATTAATTATTAACTAATTTTCTCTTTAAAAATAGTATATTCTAGAATTAAGCCTTAGAAGGCAGCCTTCGGTATATATGTATAGTATGGAGATTGGATATTATTTTCATACATATCCATATGTTTTCTAGTAATTTAATAGTAAAGTGCATGATTATTTTATATTTGTATATTTTCAAAATACTCATAGATTTTATTAATGATATTATGCAAACAGTAAAAGTAATCTATTAATTTTATTTCTCAACCTGAATCCAAACTTATACTCCATAATTATAGTAACAAATTGTTAATTGTTAAATAGTTCATTGATTTGATTTGCATTTGAATTCCATAATTATAGTAATAAATTTGAATTCCATGATTACATTTCATTTGCATGATTGTAGATTTTTATCATTAAATGATTTGCATAATTATGGATATTAGTTGTTAATTGATTTATCTTAATTAAATAAGAGTAACATTTATGTGTGTATATATTACATGCGTGTGGTGTGAATACACATTTTTGTAAAGTTTGGATATAAAATTATATTATATGTCATTCCTTTTACTTTTACATATAGTGCCAATTTCTTTTGGTTAAGGAAAAAAAATGACTTTGGCCCGGCCCAGCACAGCTCGGCCCGGGCCTGGGCTGGGCTCATCCTGTATACCAAAACCCGGCCCCGGCCCGGTCCGCCACAGACATGGGCCTGGGCCGGGCTGGGCTTAAATATTACCGGGCCTCACCGGGCCTGGGCCGGGCTGTGCCGGCCTAGCCCACTTGACAGCTTTACCCACAGTCAGTTTTTCGTCTGTCTAGTCATTTTAGGAAAGTTGTTCACTAGGTCTGGTAAATTTCGTCGTTGAAGTGTTACTATGTTTAAATCTATGTTTTCATCATGCCTATTTTCATTATGTTTTCCTTTTCCTAGGTCTAGCTGTTAGAATAGAACATTTGCACTTCCCGAGTCTAGTAGTTAAGTTCTCAACCCAAGTTTGAGTGGCAGCAGCCAAACCAGACCAAAGTCCTCTTAACTCTCACTCGTGTCCTATCTGTCTCTGTGGCTTCGACCCTTACTTCTCTATGCTAGTTACAGTGTAGTGGGTTGATGTATTATTTTCTTTGACAGCAGGCTGAAGGTGAGTCCAACGACTGTAATCTTCCTGATTATCGAGTTCCTAGATCTTGCAGTCTAGTAAATTCCCTTGACCTGAGGATTATGAATTAATTGATATGTACTGTGCTCTCAGCCCGACCTCTCATATATTAATAAGAAAATTAATATTTGTGTTTTTTTACGTTATGATCATCTAATAATTTTTCTTGAAAGCAAAAAAGGATAAAATTACAATAATTAAGTCCATGTAATTCTTAGGACAGCACATTAGTTACATCCCGAATTTAAACAAAAAAGTGTTACTTACCAATCATCAAAAGATATAAGTGAAATGCATGTATCAGATATTAACATTAATGCAATTAATCAATGCAAGTAATCTTATGACGGCTAAAGCTAATATTGGAGTCTATTATATTGTAAATTTCCAACTAATTTAATCATGAAAACTAGGACAAATCTTCATTAAGAAACTATTTTGCGAAATTGAGGACTTGTGACACGATGGTATGTTAAAACTAAATTTCAGAGTCATTAGTATATAGATGTCCAAAACCCGGGGCTGACCCGAACAATTTACTAAATTTAAAAGATCGGGGCTGTAAATTTTAATCTCGATAAAATCCAACTTGATCAAAACTTACATACACAATTGACCCTCAAGCCAAGCGTGAATATTGTGAATGAGTTCTTGATGGAGTAGGTTTTCCGACTCCTATTTTTCCTCAAGTTTGAGCGCTCCGTCACCATTTTTCTTTCTTCGTGTAAATGCTATTTTCGCAGAGATTAATTATGAAGTTCACTCTATAATTATATATATACATAGTGTAGATAATAGAATTCCAATTCGTTTAAAACTTATAATTGGTCCTGAATCTAAGCATGGAGAATGTGAAAGAGTTCGCGATCGACCAAACAAATTATTATACAAAAATGAAGAGTTTTGCCTATTAGAAATGTGTCACTCACCCCTTTAAAGGCCTCATAAGAGAGAGGGTTATCCACACTTATATAGATTAGATTGGATCATCACCAAGTCGATGTGGGACAGAATTGAGAGAATTTAACACGCCCCCTCACGTGTGGGCCGGAAAGGACATCGGTCTTCCATCACGTGGGTAGGCAATGCAAGAGATAAGAGAGAACCATCATCGATGTGGGCCGGAAAGGATATCGGCCTTCCACTCGTGAGGTAGATAAGAAATAAAGAGAAATCCATCATCGACTTGGGCCCGCTCTGATACCATATTAGAAATGGGCATTGTCGCCAGAAATGTTAGCTTGGCGCAGACAAGATCAGCGTCTAGCGGCCTGGCTTTTATCATCACTCTCAGAAGGAGCTCTGATACCATATTAAAAATGGGCCACTCACCCCTTAAAAGGCCTCATAAGGGAGAGGGTTATCCACACTTATATAGATTAGATTGGATCATCACCAAGTCGACGTGGGACAAAATTGAAAGAATTTAACATTGCTTATGCAAATAAAAGGGGAAAGAAGCATAATTGTCAGTATCGAAATAACGCTTAATTAATTAAATAAAATGTAAGAATAGTAGCTTCAAAACTAATGTGAAATGACTTCAAATATGATTATTCTATGTTCATGAACTATCCTTATTAATAATAAAATTTATTAGGAATAGAAAATACAAAATTCATTATTGAGAAACCTTTTTGTACTTTTAGTACTCTAGATATTCTATATCTTTAAATGCTGCATAATTAATTACCTCCAGCCCCCAACAATTTTATCGTCCATGTATATATATTGCTTACAAATTAGGATAATCTAGTAGGATTAGTGAAAGTGGTCGTGGAATTGATCTTAGAAACTTTTTATTCTAGCTACTCTTTCTTAAGAAGGAGATAGTTGTAATTAACATCATGAAAATTTTGGTATCTGAAAAATTGAAGCTTTGAAAGTGAAGAGTCAAAATCAAAATTGTGGTATTATTGATATTAAATTAAATTAAATTAGAGGCGAGTTAAAACAATTGTAGAAAAAATATATTAAGAATCATGCAATCAAAAGGTAATGTATTAATATTTGAGGATAGTTGCACTTGGGGGAATCAATGTGATATTTTCTTGATGGGGATGTTCCTCAATATATTGGTACTAAATGTGCAGTCAAAATGCTAGAGAAGTTAGAATAAAGCCCGTTTCATTATTTCTCACAATTAACCGTGACATATACTTACCCAACTTGGATACTACTATTATGTGGATTTGGGTCATTGGGTGGTAGGTAGAAGGGCATATTATGCCATATTGCCTCATATTTTATGATATCACCTCATTTTTATTTTTAGCTTAGCTATTCGATAAGATTAGATTAAGTAAATAACTCTACTAAAGAAATAGTGATATTTGCATTTTAAGAGATGCATATATTACAATGGAATGCTCCAAACACTACAAAAAAAAGCTGCGTTTACCGAGCACCGAAGTGCTCGGAATATTCCTCAAGTGCTAGGAAAAATGATGTTTTCCGAGCAAAAATGGTGCTAGCCATTTGCTTCCTCGGAATTATTTCCGAGCAATTTTTCCGAGCACTTTCTGGGTGCTAGGAAAGATTGGTCAACTCTTGCATTTCACCTCCCTACTACTTCCTAGCACCTGCCTGTGCTCGGAATTCACCTACCTACTCTTTCCTAACACCTGTGTGAGCTCAGAATTCACCTATACGTTTTTCAAGAATGCTAGCACAATTTGGCGCTAGGAAGGTTCTAATAGTCTTATATTCCGAGCACTTATGTGCTCGGAATTCTTCGAATTTTTCATATTATTTATAATATTTTTATTTATTTCTTATTATTATTATTATTATTATTTCATTTTAAATTCTTATCCAATGAGATTAAACTAAAAATAGAAATGAAATAATCAAATTAAAATAACATTAAACTCAAGATGCACTAAACTGTTTTACAGGCAATTGAGTTCAAAATGCTTTAAATCAAAATCTAGTGATGATGATCAAGTTTGAAGACTTTCCAAAGCTTGTACGCTGCGTGGTAGTCAATTAGGCCAACCACAACAGTGATGATGATGGCTGCCAAGATGAGACTGGGAGTGTAAGAGAACAACAGCACTGCTGCAGCAATTACTATGTCAAGGAGAGTAGAAGTATACCTGAAGATGAGGAAATCAAGAAATATATACCAGTGGTAACGTAGCAAGACGAGCAAGAGCCAGCCATGTTCATCAGGCCATCGTTTCTACAGATTAGTTTTTCAGACTAGCAAATGTCCTTCCAACTGCAATCCCTTCCTACAGATTCACAAATGTAAAATGTTACTATTTGATTTGCAACTCAGATTTTTGTGCACTAATCTTTGAGAACTTACTGTGAGAGAAAGTATTCAGGTTATGATTCCAGTTTTGATTGCTAAAGCAGATGAGGGACATTGAAATACAACATGTTCGAAGAAACAAGAGCTTTAGGTTTTCTCATGCTCTGCATTCACCATCGAAATTCAGTCAGTCACAAACGAGTCAGGAAAAACCAAGCAACCAACCATGTAAGATGATCACAACCACTTACAATTTGCCTTGTTATCAGCAACAGCGCTAAAAAACCGATTCTCATCACAACTGTTTGCCAAGACCACTGCAAGCAAAAAATAGCTTCTCATTTAGTCAATCCATCATTTTAGCAACGCTGATTACATCAAAGATATGATAATCATCTAAGAAAAGGCCATGTTTAGATAGAGATTCTACCTCATCTATTTGATGGAAGGCAAAGGACAACACGGGAACCAGTTGCATTTTGGTAGTGAAATGGCCTATCCCAAGTAGCCCTTTCAACTGCTGCAGCAAGAAAATCACTGCATTTTGACACAAAAACAATTTACAGCAATAGTAAAAATAATTACTAGTAAAGCTATAACCAAATGCAACTGTATGCAAATAAGGGAGAGTGAAGATGAAGTTTCTACTTCAAGGGCGACTTATTAGCCACAAATATTTTATTCTGGACATTCTGAAGCTAGAAGCCTCTCCTTACTTCCAACAGTTTGTGGTATAATTATGTTTGCGCGACTAGACTTGCAATAAGATGGTTAGATGGATGTTTATTACTCCCTCCGTCCCGCTTAAGATGACACGTTTTCCTTTTTAGTTTGTCCCAACTAAGATGACACATTTCCTTTTTTGGTAACCTTCTCTCTCCAATTAATACACTCAACCACTTTTTCTCACTCCTATTAAAATATTCATCTTTCTTTATCTCTCTACTTTAATACTTACACACACCTTTTCTCTCTCCAATTAAACACTTTAACCAATAATTCCTAAAATCCCGTGCCGGCTAAGCAATGTGTCATCTTAGCCGGGACGGAGGGAGTACATGCTATCAGGCTTTATCATGAAATCTCATCACCTATACATTAGGCATAGCAAAACAATCAAAATCATAATCCTTAGGCGTAGTCTCACTTGTCAATTAGCATAACTTTTATCAGAATCAAAGAATGAAGAGGTGTGTACCCTGAGGCGTCTCTTTGAAGGCGATCAGCGCCCCAAGCAAGCAACTCTCGTATGCAATCAAGAGAACCACTTCTTGCAGCCAAATGAAGAGGACTACTTCCAGGGAAGCTGTGCAACAAATAATGCTAGAAATCAGAGAAAGTAGTCATATCATCAAAGGGAAGACCGAGAAAAGATATATTACCCGTATCCACAAGTTGAAGCGCAAACAAGAGCTCCATTTTGCAACAATATGTGAACACATTCAGGGCACCTCTGGCGTGCAGTGGTGTCGCTCCTTTGTGGTCTCTAACATTCACAAAATGAGAGTATCCCCTGCAGTAGTACTTGTGTTCAATTTCAAGACTAGTCAAATAAGTTTACTAGTATCAAACATCACAAAATTTCTTGCAAATGTGGTCTAATATTCCTTGCAAATGTCTGATGAGCAGGGGTGTTGGCCAATCTATGACTTCTCTTCTTTTTTTCTTCAACAAAATTTCATTTCCCTTATATTCACATTTATGAAGCATAAACAGCCCCAGATACAAGCATACATAAAATTAACCATCAGGATGACACAACATCACCAAGATAAAGCATAAATTTGGCATAATTAACAACCAATTTCAATCCGAGAACCTGCAGAGGTTAAACTCAACATAGAACTGTTTCCTTTTTTCTTTTTCTCTCACTTTCTTGCTCTATTCCTCAACTCACATTTAGAAAAGGAACTTTCACCATACAACATCAAATTCTCAAGTTAAAGGGTTAATGAAAAGAAAAACAAGCATTGATCAGTTTGAGTTTGAGTTCAATATTCAAAATCACATCCTACTCCCTCTCTGATTCTCATATGTTCCTGACTGACTATATGGAATCAGAGATACAAAAAATCATGATGACAGTGTAGAAAGGAGCATATGATTAGTTATAATCAGAGGAAATGATATCAGAAAATAAAAATCCAACACATGTTCAATTGGCATATAAACATAATAAACGGATCGAATTAAACTAAAATCAGATCATGTTCACTAACCCTAGCTAAACCAAATCAAACAGACACGCGGGATATTCACTAACCTGCAGGTGTGAGAAATGGAAGAAGTGTGCGCCGATGATTGGAGGTGTCTCGGAGAGAGATCGGAAATATGTGCTAGGTAAATGCGCGATTTTTTGTAGTGAAATTTAACAGGTCATTTTGACTGAGAAGTAGGTTGTATACATATGTATAAAATTGTATATAGGAATTTATTGGCTAAAAGCCCCGTCAAATACTTATAAATCAATTTTACTACTCCTTCCGTTCCGGCTAAGATGACACATTCCTTAGCCGACACAAGATTTTAGGAGTTATTGGTTACACTGTTTAATTGGAGAGAGAATCGGTGAGTGTAAATATTAAAATAGAGAGAGAAAGAAAGATGAATATTTTAATAGGAGTGAGAAAAAGTTGTTGGATGTATTAATTGGAGAGAGAAAGTTTCCAAAATAGGAAATGTGTCATCTTAGTTGAGACAAACTAAAAAGGAAAACGTGTCATCTTAAATGGGACGGAGGGA
Organism: Salvia hispanica; assembly: GCF_023119035.1. NCBI lineage: Eukaryota > Viridiplantae > Streptophyta > Magnoliopsida > Lamiales > Lamiaceae > Salvia > Salvia hispanica. The sequence continues at coordinate 18,666,841 of NC_062965.1, read as the reverse complement.
GTAATATTTATTTATATAAATATAGGGATGTATTCAGGTCAGAACGCTAAATATTGTCATAACGTCAAACCATATACATTTTATACACATATAATATACCACCCCCATATGTAATAATGTACCACTCCAAAATAATGTACATCCCCATATAATGTACATTATATGGGGGTGGTACATTATTATATATGGGGTGGTACATTATATGTGCATAAAATGTACATGATTTGACATTCTGACTGTAATACTGTTCTGACCGTAACAAACCCCTATAAACATAATTATAATCCAATAAATTCTTAGTTTTAGGCCATGGAAATTATAGGCTAATTGCCCCTCCTCAAATACTTAGGAATGAATTTTACTAGTATCTATCTTCTACAAATATTATTAAAATCTGATAAATTCATAGTTTTCGGTTCATGGAATTCAATAATTTAAAATGATAATATTAAAATTATAATCCTACAACTATTTGTTAAAATATATAGGTTTGGTAGAATATGATCATTACATAGAGATAACACATTTGTACTAATCGTTCACGAAAGCGTGTAACATAATTCATCAAGATAGTTAGATAGATAACACGGCCTCGACGTCATTTTTTGTCCTTTCTGATTCTATATTTTATTCTTTGGCACAAATTTCGAAGACAAAATATCCAAACTACATAGATTCGGAATTTAAAGAATTAACGGTTGGATCATCAGCAAGATCGCACGTGACTGACTTCCCAAATATCCATCTTTCCCTGCCTCCCTTTTTATTTTTGTCAACAATCCATATTATATTGCCTTTTTATTTTTAAAAAGAGGTCTTTTTCATTAAATTCTTAAACTCTCCAGTCAAATTATCAAATAGCGAAATGGCGTATTACATTAGAAAATAAAATACTTATTATTGCATACACTTCCCAACCGCCGCCCAACCTCGCTACGTTATGTTGGTTGTAAACAATATATGTATATTTACCTTTTAACCTTTTAAATGGTCCTTGCCTATAAACTTTTTACTATTTTTAACTATTGATTTATACTAATTTTACAATCAATTAAAATTTAAGTGATGACATATTTTAATGAGTTACTTATATCGCACCATCGAACATTAATTAGCCAAAAATGTTTAAATCATTTTATTTGTTGTATTCTCTTCTATCTCGTTTCTCATATTTTGTTTTCTCCATTCTATTTCATTTCTTTTCAGTGAATAAAATTATTCATTTTAGATAATACGATGACATTAAACTGTCTAAAATGTAAACATTGTTTTCGTTTACATCTTGTAAGGTCTAAGTACACCGAGCTATTACAAATAATACAACAATTCACAGAGATCTAGCTACCAAACTCCTAGATCTTGATCCTTCAATCTTCTAGCACTCCTGAAACCAATGTTTTAAAAACCGGATCGGACCGGCCAGTTCGACCGATCGGACCGCGAACCGGTAGGCAGTCCGGTCCGGTTCACTCCTTTAAACCACCAATGCATTGAACCGCTATGAACCAACAGAACCGGCCGGCCGGACCGGTTGGACCGTGAACCGGAAACCGGTTTAATATTGTTTTGTTTAAAATTTTTTAAAATTTGTTGTTGGTAGGGAGTTGAACTCATGACCTCTCTTCTACATAAGAAGACCTCTACCACTCCACCACATGAGCTCATTGAACAATTTGAACATCAAATATTTTTATACATTAACCTTTAAATTTTTATCTACAAAAACTAATAATTCATTTTAATTTTGTATTCTTTAATATAATTGTTAATTATAATATAAATAATTATCATCCTCTATATTTTAATGATGCTCTACTTACCATCTATATTATTATTAGTACCATATAAGATTCATTATTTACTATAAATAAATTTTTTATATTACATACTTAATTTATATACCCTAGCTATTGACATCAATGAATATTTTATCTAAACTTAATACCTAATTCGTATTTAATTATAATATTATTTTACGAAATAAATTTTCTTAAATTAATAAACATCATCTATTTTAATACATAAAAATATTAAATTTCTTAATAATATTTAATATATGTGTTTATTATATATTCAGGTTCGACCAATGGTTCGACCAGTGAACCGGTTGAACCAGTGAACCAGTAACGACGCCGGTTCGCCGGCCGGTCCGATTTTTAAAACATTGCCTGAAACACTTAACACACCGATTAAATGCGTTCGCCGCAACAAGAAGTAAACAAAGCAATTAATCCAGAAAGTAAGAAACCACAAGAATCTCAGATCAAATAATAGGCTCAAGTTGCACCAGGTACAACTGCACAGGCCACTAATATCTGACCCTCAATCCCTTGTTCACCAATTGATTTGCCCTCAAGAGAAACCGCGGCAAATCAAGATCTGCTTCACTGTATCCACACAAGCCCTAGACCACACAATCCCACAGACTGTAGTCAAGATCAAGAGCCTTAGAACCAGCAAATCACCACAGGAAACCCTTCTCAGAAACTCAAGAAAACTTAACCACATTCGGTCAAATCCCTTAGACCAGAAAACCAGAAGTTTCCTAACTCACAATCATGCACCCTCACTCTTGTTTACACACACAGAAACCAGAGGGGGATCAACAATCTCTCAGGAACAGAAAGATCTACAGAGGATAGGAGAAAACCCTAACTTCACAGAGTGTCAAAATCAGAAGTGAAGAGGAAACAGTGAGAAAAATGAGTATATAAAAGACTCAGCTCTCACACCCCACAAGAGAGTGACACGTATAGGGTTTATTAGTGAAGTGGGCTAAGGCCTTATTCTACAGCAGGTTGTAATCTCTCGGGCTGGTTACAAGAGAAGCAGACCAGCCCAATTTAATAGGCCCACAATACTACACATCTCATATCATCACGTAAATAAGTTATCAATATATATGTCAATAACGTAGTTGCAAGCATCAGAATTAAAAATAATTTACAAAATATTTCAAAGTTAGTATACAAAATCAGTATTTGGCGAAAGAGTTGAATTGCAAATTATCCTTTATTATATAAACACCTGAAACTATGTAAAGGGTAGGTAGATAGATTTATTTGCCATACAAAATAATTCAAGAATCTAGATACATGTGACGTGCGAAAAAAAAAATCCTCCCTAAGCATTCTAACGACAAGTACGACGTCGCTTTGTCCCAGAAAAACATACATTACTCCTGCAAGAGTTTTTTTATTTTTTAATATTTTAAGGATCGTGCAAATGGAAGATTCCTCAGAAAGTACTGTAGTCATCGTTGAAAGTCAAACCAATTTACTCTCTCAATTGAAATTGCTAAAATGCATCAAATAAATAAATAAATTAAAACCAATAAAATATGTGAGTAAGACAAACAGATTTTAAAAATTAATTCGAAAATAGAAAAAAAGGCATCCTTACCTTATAAAAACTCCCCATAGCACGAGCATTTTTATTCACACCCCACACCTTCCCCTCCCACCGATTCGGATCCAATCCGGATCCGAACCCGAGATCCGATGGATCCAACAGACTTATCCCTCTCCGATTTTCAATCCCACGAGCTCCGCCGCATCACCGATCCTGGCGCCATTCTACTCACCGTAGTGGCGCGGGCAACGGAAATCGCCGTTGCAAACGAACCCGCCCGCGGCAGCAGCGGGTGGAGGAGAAGGACGATCCGACCGTTTTCCATCCGCCGCCGAATCGCACCGCCGGAGCCCGTTCGCGGCGCCAACCCGGCGAAGAGGAGAAAGCTCCTCGGCCGGGGTCTTTCTCCGGCCGAGGGCTTAACCAGCATGATCCGGCAGCTTTCTCGGCGGCGCGACGTTTCCCCGCCGCCGCTGCCGAAGCTTGTGATACAGAAGCCGCTGTGCCGCACAGACGTGAGCTCCCATCACAACCGGCTGTCCATCCCGATCTCCCAAACCGACGACGGTTTTCTCACTGAGGCGGAGAAGCAGCGCCTCCGCAGCGGGAACAAGCGGTCGAACCACATGAATGTTAAGATCATGGCTGCGGCAGCGGCAGGGGAGCTGTCGACGGAGACCGTGAAGCTCTCCCGGTGGGATATGCGGAAGGGGGAAGGCAGGAAGACGTCGTCGATTTACGCCATCAATGGTAAGTGGAATGCTTTTGTTAAAAAATATAATCTCACAGAGGGGATGGTTGTGCAGCTGTGGTTTTTCCGGCTTCGGGAGGAGCTGTGCTTCGCGCTCGTGCAGCTGCCCGATTCGTCTGCCTGAGGTTCTGCGTCGTTGGAGTTTAGAATTAGGTTTTTTGTAATTTTTTTTTTAATGTTAGAGCGAAACTATATCTCGTTTGAGGGTTTTCTTTTTTATTTAAACCCTCTGAAGGTTTAGGTGATTCTCTTCTTTGATATTTTTTTTGTCGAGTGAAAGTATCACTCAGGTGAGGGTTTTCTTTTCGGTTCTTTTCCCCTCGTGATCTTTATTGAACCGGCTAGATTAGGTTTTTCTTCTCTTTTTTAATAATACCAATTGATGTAATGTAATTCAATGTGTGTATCACATTTATATGAAAACATTATGTATCTGGGTATATGTTCGTGTATGATTTTACCATCAATTATATGTCAATTCAAGTCTATACAACCAATTTTAAATATGGTAAAAGGACACATGATTTTTTTCGTAATGAATTCAATGACTATGTTGTAATTATGTCCAAAACGATATGGTATTGGTCTGAAGAAGCATGTCTGAATGTCATCATAATCAAAGTCAATGATAAAAACAAAACTTGAATTGACGTATAGTTGGTTTGTTTTAATTAAGGCTATTAGCTCGTATTGTTTTAGCGCAAATTATACATAGTCAACAAAATGCCATTGTAAACGATGACTTTGCTGCTGAGTGCTAACACTTTATTACAATCATCTTATAATTTTTTCTTTCAGATAAAAAGGTTAAAGGTTGCTAATTATGTCCATGGAATCACAAGATAGAACATTAGTTACTTCCCAAAAATAAACAAAAAGTGTTTTCACAAACATTAAAGAAATTGTTCCTTTTATGGGATAAATAAATGCAACTATATTATGGCGGTTAAAGCTAACCGAATCTAATTATTCAAATAATTTATTCCTAAATCTTAGCTAATTTGTAGCACACTCAATATCTTAGCTGGACTAAGGATTCCTGATCATTTGCTTCTTCATCAGAATTGAATGCCTCTTTCTCTATTTAGTAGTAGTGATTTATTAGGTTTAGAGCATACGCAACGGTGATAACATATCCCGTCCCTCGGTCCCTGCAAGGGAAATAAGGGACGGGCAAACTGGATGGAGTAAGAGATGGCGGACAGATCGTACACCGTGATTTTTGTGGGTATTCTTTATGTATTTTCAAGACGATTTTACTCTTTTTAAGTATTTTCGCAATTTTTTGTCACATGAATATATATTTTATTTGCTTATATTGTTTTATTTATATTGTAAACACTACAGTTAGTGATTTCTGATGTGACTGTGAAGTGTAAACTACGTTTAGATATTTTACAAATTATGAAATTTAACGATACTTTGGTGTTGGCATTGCTTATTTCACTGGTTGAATATTGATTTATTTTAATTAATTATACTTTATGAGGAGTAGTAAATTGTGGCATCATATTCGTCGATTGGGTACACGTGTATTAGTTTTTAATAGTAAAATATATTAATAGATAACTGTGGGGAAAGAGATAAGAACTCTGTATAACTGTGGGGAAAGAGAACGCATAGAGAGAGAAAAGAAGTTTGAAGATTGAACGCTAATAAAAGCTGAAGAGGAAACCAATGGTGTATATTATTACCAAATTTCATTGAATTTATTTTATTTAATATTCATGTCGCTTTTAAGGTTTAGCTCGATTAGTTAAAGTTTGTGGGACAATGAGTTTTAACTTTTCTTTCAATGATAATTAAAAATATGACAACATGCAATATCATAATCATAATATTTCTCTTAGCAGAATATATAATCTATACATATATAAAAGACGAGTTTTGGCGTTTTTTTGAAATATTTATAAGTTTTGTTCATATTCTAAAATATTCATAAGATATGGGATCAATTTGATAATATTGCATTTGGAACTTACATTTTTTAAAATAAATTTAGATTAAATTATGTGGTGGAAGTTATTCAGCCATGGAAATGTAACTGCCACATTCTAATTCATTATCATGTACTCCCTCCGATTCACTCAAGATAGTCACATTCTTAATTGATGCGAGATTTTATGAAGAGTTATTAGGTGGAGTACTTGAATATTTTAATAAGGAGAGAAGAGAGAGGAGGTTATTTCAAAATTTGAAAAGTGATAATTTTGATTGAGACAAAAAAAAAGGTGGACATCTTGAATAAGACGGAGGGAGTATATATTACTATTACCATATTTATTACCATTACTATTATTCAATATTAGGATTAAAGAATTAGTGCAATTTACCACCACCACCCAATTAATTTGTTTGGATCATTTCTATAAATTAATAGTATGCAATCAATTCATAATGCGGCAGTTATAAACCAACGGTTACCACATTAATTTTAATATAGCACAAACTAAACGCCCAATAGTATATGATTCATATTCTTATCAATTAAATGCAAAAGCATGACAGTATAATCATAGTTTTACTAACTTATAATGGATTATAATTTGAAAGGTCAAAAAATTTATAATTCATTTGTTATTAATTTAATTTATAACAGGTATTATTGACTTTAAAGTCACTAAGAATATAAAGAGCTACCCGTTCTCTATAAATTTGGCTTGTACAAAAATGCTTTGCAAAAACAGAAACACGAAGACAATTGAGTTCCACCAAGCGAAGAAGCTCAAAGAGTTGATGGAAATTCATTCTTGCTAATGGCAACTTTAACAATACTGCAACTCATTGTTGGGATTGAATTAGCTCCAACCATTACAAAAGGTATCCTATTTTCTTTTTTCTTTTGGTTGTTTGGTACAATATCTACGATTTACTATGTTGAACTATAGCAATCCTAAATATGTTTTTTCTTTTCAAATTTTGAAAATTTCATTTACACTATTGTTTCTTTGTTTGTTCAATAGAAAAAGGGAGAGATGTCCCTGGTTGAACTGGCCAACGAGCAAAGCTTGGGTAGGATGATGTTTGTCGTCCGAAAAGAAGAAGATACATAAATATTTTGGTGAAGAAGATGAGAATGACAACTATTTTTGTTAGGTTAACATGTAGTAGTATTTGATTAGGTGTATATCAGCTAATAAACTCATCAAATGTTCAAACATGCACAGACGTGAATTACAATTATAAACGTGTATAATTATGTAATTATTGGCTGATTATCTGAATAGATTCTTTCTTGAAAACTTATACTCCCTCCGTTCAAAAAAATAGATCACTTTTGCCATTTTTGGGACGTCCAAAAATAATAGATCACTTTCTAAAAATGAAAAGTTTTATCTCTCAATACTTTTCCCACTTTTTCTTCCTCTCTCATACTTTACTCACTTTTTCTCTCTATCTCTCTTACTTTACCTACTTTTTTTCTTCATCTCTCTTACGTTACCAATTCTATATTAAAACCTGTGCCGAACAACAATAGATCTATTGTTTGTGGACGGAGGGAGTATAATGTTAGAGGCGTCGTTTAAGGATAGATTATAGGAATATTTTCTGTTTTTCTAAACAAACTTTTATATATATGTAACGTAACTATAATTCTTTTGTATTTAGTATAATGTATTATATATAATTTGTGAAAATATGTATTTCATAAAATGTTTATCCGTTATTTGTTTCAAGTTTTATTATTAAAATTAAAATTAGGTTTGTAATGTCATTAATGTTTTTTTATTATTATAATGACTTTTATTGTTATTTTTTAGAAAAAAAATCCCTTTTATACAAAAAGAAAATATTTTCACTCGCCTAATTCATACAAAACATCTATAACGACACTCTTATTATTTTAAAAAATATTTTCACTTCCACTTCCTCTGATCATTATAAAAATGCATAAATTATTTTCGTTTTCCTATTTTTGTAAAGGTTTAAGGTTTAGGTGTATTACTTATAAAAGTCTATCAAATGTTGGGTATATCAATGTGTATAAATTATAAATTGTGATTGTTTCTCTTTTGATTAAATATATTTATAATTGGAGACCCATATAATAATATTGTTTCATATTTCAAATAAATACTGCATACTTTGATATAAATAGAATGGACCGTGCATAGCACGAGTGTGATACTAGTAAAGATAAAAGGCAAAATACATAGGTCCTTATACTTTAGTCAAAATGTTCATTAGGTCCTTGTACAATTTTTTCATTTTAATAGGTCCTTATATTTTTCACAATATTTTTATCAGGTCCTCGTACAATTTTTCGTTTTAGTAGGCCCTTATACTTTTATCATAACTTTCATTAGATCTTTGTACAATCTTTTATTTTAGGGACTTTTTTACATTTATCTTGGATAATAATCTAAATCTAATTAAACTTAATGAACTTTTTAATATTCCATTATTTAACTTAGCATAATCTATAAAGATAATATCATCTTGTTATTCAATAATCTCAATAAGTTGTAGATAATAATAAAAAGATTAACCGTGATGATTGAAGATTAAAATCGAATTTTTTTTTAGAATAACTATCCGAATTTTTAATTGATTATTTATATTTATATTGAAAGATACGTTTCCCTGAATATTTATAATCATAAGATAAGTTAAATAATAAAATTAAAAGGTTCATTAAATTTAATTAAATATAAATTATTATCTAAGATAAAAATAAAAGAATATCTTAAAATAAAAATTGTATAAGGACCTAATAAAAATTCTAATTAAAGTATAAGGACCTACTAAAATGAAAAAATTGTACAAGGATGTGATGAAATTTATGAGAAAAGTATAAGGACCTATTAAAATGAAAAAATTGTACGAGGACCTAATAAACATTTTGATTAAAGTATAAGGACCTAAGAATGTGTTTTGCCTAAAGATAAATGTAATATATGTTAGACTATAAGTTAGTTTTGTTATTAGTTATACTACTCCGTATAATTCTATAGCAATAAAAAAATGATATAGAAAATTATGACAAAAAATTACACATGATTTTGAGATTGATTTGAAATAATTTTATACAACATTTAATAAAAAAATAATTAAATTTAAAATTCCAATATTTTTCTCATTGTTGCAAAATAATTAGTATACGTACAATTTATTTTAAATTAGTTCAAATCTATAAATTGATTTTCAACGTAAAATGTTAAAAATTTCAATCATGTAATACTATGACAATTTATGTATATTTATCACCAATTACCAATTAAGATGCAAGGGAAATTAAATGAAAAAAATAGGGGAGGTGTATATTTTAGAGGTGGGGTGAGGTATAATTGCTAAAAAAAAATTAAAATAATAAATTTAAAAGTGTATCATATTAATTTAACTACCACAACAATTTCATTTTCTCCAATTTTTATGAGAAGTAGTTAAATTAAAACCCAAATTGAATGTTATAGAGATATTCATCAACTAGTACTGACAATTCATCAAACAGAAACTAACAATTTACATAATTAAACAAGTAATTGTACTAGTGTTCGTAAGTTATAACGTGTAAACTAGTTGGTGAATACTAGTAGTATCTGTTTTAAATTATTAATCATAATAATCTCATAATTCAAAGTTCGTTAAGTTATATTTTATTTTAGACATTTGAAGTCATTTATTCTTATAATAAAAATATACTCCCTCCGTCCACAAAAAATAGATCACAATTATCATATTTGGCCGTTCACAAAAAATAGATCACAATCATATATGAAAAGATTCTCTCTTACTTTTTCTCCTTCTCTCTTACCCCACGTTCCACTAACACTACTTCTCTCTTACTTTTTCTCCTTTTCTCTTACTTATTTCCTTCTCTCTTACTTTTTCTCCTTTTCTCTTACTTATTTCCTTCTCTCTTACTTTACAAATTCTATATTAAAACCCGTGTCATATACAAAGTGATCTATTGTTTGTGGATGAAGGGAGTATATATTTAATTTTTACTTTATTTTATTTATTTCAGTCTCTCTTATTTACCACTGTATTTTTTTTACTATATATTTCTTCATATACTTATTATCTTTATAAATTTTGTATTAAAATATAACTTAAATAAATTAGTCGGATGAATAATACTAGTAATATCAATATCGCTAAGTTTACTTTTCATATTGAAAAAAAATGGAATACCATAAATAATACTAGTAATATCAATATCGCTAATTCGCTATTTTCACCCCCCAAAACTCAAACTGGATCATTATCAGCAGTGACTCATCATTCGGAGAGAGATATTACTCGTACATTACTCATTACTGAGTCATCATTATATCACCAGTTATTCAGTACTGCTGAGTCACAGGAGAGAGAGGCTGCAATGTTGATTAATTTAATACTTGTATATTTCCACTGCCGAAATAACGACCTTATTGCATGGGACAAAGTTTCCAAACATGTTTCGTCCTCGTTCACACACTTCGCGAGCAATTTTCCATAAAGTCACTCGACTCATAGTTTTCTGATCATGCCAAATACGCTTCATTTTTGGAGTATTTAAATTGCTTCAAAAGTCATAAACTTGAGCAAAAGTTTGTTTTTTTCCATCAGCTTTAAAAGTTCCATGAAAAATTATAAACTTTATCAGGTATTGTAAATTTCTCAACCGGTCCGATCCAATATATATTTCCGGCAGAAACTGATATGACAAAACACCCCAAATCCCAAATCCCTCTCTATCATCTCCTCCCTCTCTCAAAATAAAAAAAATTCAAACACCCCAAATTCCTCTCTTCTTCTTCCTCCAGCAACGGTTCCTCACTCCGTCGTCTTTGATTTCGCGGCTGGCCATCCCCGATGTCCAGCACCGTCAATATTCGTCACGCTTCCTCCGCTGCCAGTTCTCCTCCTCATCGCTGCCTCCTTTCTCTCTCCACATCCGCGTGCAGCGCCGCCGCCTTTTCCTCCGCCAAATTCACGGCCTTAGATATGTGATCAAGATCAAGTTCAACTCCGAGAAGCTGATCATCTATGGAAGCTTCGAGATGATGATTGAAGTGAATACTTCCAGCTCCGGTTACAAGCGAACAACCTTTTGCTAATGCTGCTTCAAACTTTGGCAGAGGCTTCAACAAGTTTCTATGCAGTCATTGTGGTAAAACTAACCACAATGTGGATAAATGTTTTTTTCTACATGGCTTTCCCCCAGGATATGGCCGAGATAAGCCTAAATCTACTGGATTTGCTCAGTCCAGCTCATACAAGCATAAGTCCGTCAATTGTGTTGAAGATAATTCTGCTTCTTCTGATTGGAAAGGATCTCAGCTTGGTGCTATGAATCTACCTAGTATGGATCAGTATCAGCAGCTTGTGAATCTCTTGCAGAGTCAATTCCATACTCAAAGCTCCCTCACTGCTCCAGAACCAACTCAACCTCCACAATCATATAATCCTTTTTCTGGTACGGTCTCAGTTAACACTTTATCTTCATCATGCTCCCCCTCAGTTAACACTTTATCTTCATCATGCTCTAGTTTATCTTCTTGGATTCTAGATACAAGTGCTACACACCATGTTTGCTATGATCCATCACTACTGTCATCTGCCTCTCCTATATCCAATGCTTCTGTAAACCTCCCCAATGGTCAAACAGCACCTATAACTCATATAGGTACTGTTAATCTTACTCCACAAATCACTCTCACATCAGTCTTACATGTTCCTTCTTTCTCTTTCAACCTGCTTTCTGTCAGTGCTTTAACCAAAAATGCCTTATGCACTGTCACTTTCACTCACAACCAATTCCATATTCAGGAAGCTTTACTGGGGACCACGATTGGGAGGGGTAAACGTGTTGGAAACCTCTACATGTTTGATTTTCCAGAGTCTCCACACATTGATCCAAGTATGCTGAAATCTCACTCCTCTACTGTTGTCTCCCATTCTATTGCTTTTGTGAATTCTGTTGTAAGTTGGATGTCTGGCACCAACGTTTGGGCCATCCTTCTTTGAATAAACTGAAGCTTTTATCTGATATATTGTCTCCTTCTAATACTCCATATCTTCCCTCTAGTAAAACAAAGAAAACTGCATTTCCCAACATCTTCCCACAGATCTTCTGTCATCTTTGATTTGATCCATTGTGATGTATGGGGGCCATTCTCTACTCCTACACACAATGGATTCAGATATTTTCTCACAATAGTTGATGATTTTTCTCGGTTTGTTTGGACCTTTTTGCTCACTCAAAAATCAGAAGTCCCTACTGTGATGTCTCAGTTCTTCTCCACCATTCTTACTCAGTTGTCAAAAAAGATAAAAATGATGAGAAGTGATAATGCTCCCGAGTTCAACCTTACTTCCCTACTCCCTACATATGGAACTATTTCTCAACACTCTTGTGTAGAAACACTCCAACAAAATGCCAGAGTAGAAAGGAAACATCAACATTTGTTGGAGTCTCCTTTTTCAATCTCATCTTCCTATGGAATTCTGGGGAGAGTGCATCCTTACAGCTTCTTTCCTCATCAATACTGTAAAAATGGTTCTTGCTCTAGCTGTTATACATGGATGGAAGCTTGCTCATCTTGATATTAATAATGCTTTCTTATATGGTGAACTTGATGAAGAAATATACATGACACTGCCACATGGTTTGGTTGTTCTAGAAGCTCCACCAGAATCTGGAATGCTTGTTTGCAAGCTGAAAAAATCTCTTTATGGCCTTAAGCAAGCTTCTCGGCAATGGTATTTGAAGTTCTCACAAGTTCTGTCTGGTTTTGGCCTATCTCAATCAGCATCAGACCACTCTTATTTCTACAAACATTCCTCTAATGGTTCATATTTGGAGTTGTCATTTATGTAGATGAAATACTTGATAACAAGTTTCAAAGAGTTTCTCACTAACCACTTCAAGTACAAGGATCTAGGCACACCTAAATATTTTCTGGGGATTGAAATTGCTAAGAACCACAATGGTATTTTCATTTCCCAACACAAGTATGCATTGGATCTGGTTTCTGATGCATGCCTTCTTGGCTGCAAACCCTCTGCTATCCCTATGGATTCATCTAAAACACTGCAACAAGATGAGGGAGAGCCTCTTTCTGATCCTATTGTCTATAGAAGACTGATTGGCCGTCTAGTGTATCTCTGCATAATAGACCTGATATCACCTTTGCAGTGAATAAACTTAGCCAATTCTTGTCCAAGCCTTGTTCAGGGCATATGCTAGCCGGTGAAAAAGTTCTTAAGTATTTGAAAGGCACCCTAGGCCATGGTCTTTTTTACTCAGCTAAAGTAGATCCATCCTTGAGCATTTTCTCTGATGCAGACTGGGCTGCTTGTCCAGACACAAGAAGGAGCATATCTGGTTTTTGCTTATTCTTGGGAAGCTCTTTGATCTCTTGGCGTTCTAAGAAGTAGCACACGGATTCTAGATCCTCAGCTGAAGCAGAATATAGGGCAATGGCTTTGGCATTCTGTGAAGTACTCCCTCCGTCCGCGAATAAGAGTCTTGTTTTTCCATTTTAGTCTGTCCGCGAATAAGAGTCCCGGTTCACTTTTACCATAAATGGTAATAGGGTCCCACCTTCCACTAACTCATTCCACTCACATTTCATTTAAAACTAATATATACAAGTGGGACCCATATTCCACTAACTTTTTTCCATCCACTTTTCTTAACATTTGTTAAAACCCGTGTCGCCCATGAATGGGACTCCTAATAGCGGACGGAGGGAGTAGTTTGGATTGTGGCTTTACTGAAGGATTTTGGTGTTCCTGTGAAGCAGCATGTTCCCCTTTATTGTTACATTAGCTCCAATCCGGTGTTTCATGAGCGTACTAAACACATTGAAATTGACTGCCACACAGTTCGAGAAAAGCTACTTGAAGGAGTTATTAAGCCTATACATGTCCACAATCACCTTCAGCTTGCTGATATATTCACCAAGCCTTTGGCATCAACTCCCTTTCATAATCTGTTGGCCAAGATGGATTTTACAACGGTATATAGTCCATCTTGAGGGGGGCTCTTATATATGTGATCAAGATCAAGTTCAACTCCGAGAAGCTGATCATCTATGGAAGCTTCGAGATGATGATTGAAGTGAAGACTTGAGCTCAGCTCATTCAGCTGCCATCCTAGCTGTCATTAGTTAGTTTTTTTATTAGAGTTTGATCTTCTAGCTTTCACCAAATATACAAGGCGATTTACACACTTGTATTTGTAATTTCGATTGACTCAATAAACAAATCAAGTTCTCTCTTTGTTTAGCATGATTATGCTGAGATTACAAACTTGTTAGCCGCTTCTGCGCCGTCGTCGGCATCCCATCACTATCCTCTGTTCGCCCTCTCCCTTGTTCTCGGTTCCCTATCTCTCCGTCTCTTCTTCTCTTGCCAAGTCCAAACTTAATTCCCTAAACATCACCCCTCTTCTCTCGACTTTGTTCTTGTTTCGTGGCGCTTCCAGAGGTGAGCTCCGTCGCACTACCACTCTCTCGCTTGCATGTCTCACGGTGTTGGTCCGTCGCCAGTGTCCAGTCATCACCCTCGGTTCGCCTCCTCCCATACTCTCGGTCCTCTACAACTCGCCGCCGAACAGCCCTCAAAGACGGGGCTGCTGCCACCTTCGCCCTCTCCGTCTATCTCTTCCGGCGGGTGGATGCGGATGAGGAGAAGGCGAATGATTGGAGAGGGCAGTGTAAGTGAAGAGGAGGAGCGAGAAGACAGAGATAATTGTGGAAATGGACGCCATGGATGAATCTGATTATTAGATTGGAGCTTCAAAGTGAGTGGAATAGTAATTTACACGTCAGCACACGGATGGCCTGAATACTCGACTCGGGAAATCGGCAACAGAAGGTAAAGTTCATGACTTCTCATGCAACTTTTAAAGTTGATGGGAAAAACCAAACTTTTGCCAAAATTCATGACTTATGAAGCAATTTACCCTTGAATATAATAGCACTTATTAAATCAAGCTCTCCTCGAATATGCAGAATATGCAGTACTACAATACCTACATATTTTTGGAATCCCATTTTTTCAGGTGTATTAAGATTCATTCATATTCCTCTCCGTTTTTTACATAAAGGTTTCTCCTCGTCCATGCCTCTGCACCGACATCACTCTCTACTCTTCCCCATGCATTACAATTTTGTTAAATCCCATGAAAATATTTGCAATAAATAATATTCCGAACGATAAGTTAAAATAACAACTATATATATCTATTTTGGTTAATCCCTTAAAATCATGCACTTTCTATTTTAGGAGAATTTTTCTCTCTAATATTATTTGACTCATTCTTTACTAATAATACTTTAATATTTTTTTTCTTTTTATCCCTCTCTTACTTATTCTTATTCTAGTTGTGCATAAAACTCGTATTGTGAGTAATTTAAAATAAAAGACATATATAAAATTTAATATTTTCAAATATTTTATGTGACAAAATTATCATGCCTAATTTTATTGATTCACAGCCCACCACTGCATAATTCAACATATTTTATAGGATTATGTTTCGCAGCCCAATAGTGAAATTGGGAACTATCCATAGCAGGCCAGGATTATCTATAAGCCCGTCGGACTTTTACAGAAGTATAAATCATTCATACTACATACTAGTACAAAACAATGGTTTTAGGTGGATTTAATGGACCAATCCCACAATAACCCACCTATAAAATGGGTCAACAGAGAACAAGTATATGCATTTAATATTTGTTAGTGGGAAAATTTTCAGTTTTAGCCCATATGCCCTATATCTTACTATATAATTAAATCAATGAGCCAAGGAGTTAGTATTTAGTCTCATACTAATCCATTATTATCACTGCATAGCAACGTAAATATTGTTAATTTTCATGAATAGTGTGGATGATCATGACAATGATGTTGGGACGATTAATATATAGATTAATCTTAACTACAGTCTACAAATAACACTAGATTAATAACTAAAGAAAGCATCATTTTTACAGATTTATCAATTATAATCGTCCCTACGAATTGATTCAGATATTGCTTTTCTTTTTACCTATATATGTAGCCTAATTAATCCTAGATCTCCCTTTATTACTTTAATCGGAATCTTAAGGTTCAACGAAATCATCCTAGATTGTGAGAAAATCCTACCTTTTTCCTCGTAGGGGTGAAATGGTCAAACCAATTAATTACGGGGTATTTAGTTCATTGCAAATCATAAAATGGGCAAAAGCAAATTATTAATCAAATATTCACATATATGATAAATAAAACTAGCTATGAGATTAGGGCAAATGATAGTGAACCTCAACCCTTTAGAGGTTAGGGCAAAGCTGCAGCACTATGAGATTAACGACAACTTAAACCATATTTAATAGAGAATTACAAAATTGATTATCTGTTTTACTTTATATAAGTTTTAACAAAATTAAATATCTAAATTATATATTCACAGAGAATCATTACCAACGCTAAACATATCGCCTTCATCAACTACTACACGCATAACAAATAAATTCTCATCGACTTAATATGCATCGAAAGTCGAAACCATATTAGGAAGAAGTTCAAATAAAAATATTTTTTAATGTAAAAACCGAGAACTATTTTCAGCTAGTGGATAGTGAAAATTTACTATCAAATTCAAGTATTTTGTAGATTAGTCCCTCTATAATTACATACACATATGTAGGGATTAGATGGCCAACCAACTTATAGTTAATGGTTGTTTGTCTTTTTGGCTACATGATTCGTGGCTACGTATATTATTTTGTCGAAAACAATATAACTGACAAATCTAATACTAAAAAACAGCAGTTCCCCAAGATGTTGTACTTCATTTAACAATACACAAAAAATTCTGATTGGCCTTCACTTTGGAAATTTGTTACACTTATTGCATTATACTCTTTTTAGAAGCAAGATATATTGTTAACTTAACAAAGTTTTTTAATTTATAAAGCCCAACAGAAACTACAAAAACAATGCCCCTAAGCTACAAAAACTAAATAATAGTGAAAATTGCATAATTAATATATCAAGGATTAAAGCATCTTAATTAAAGCCATAACAAATCAAATCATAGTCTAAAATTTAGGGGAGACAGGTTTCAATATTACTTTGAAGCCTCGGAATAAAAGTAGGATTTTATGCTGTCCGTATCACTTTCTCCCTAATTAACTATGGTTTAGTAAAGCCTAGAGTCAATTAATTAGGGGTTAATTAATTAATAACCTAATGGCATTTGATAATGATTGCTTTCCAATGATGCTACCACAATCCAATTAAGATAAAATATATAGATGCATAAAGAAGAGCATCATTTCTAATTACACTTAATTACTTCCATTAAAGGAAGAAAATAGTGTTGTCAATGTAGAAAAGAAAAGGGATAGCTAAAGCACTTTCCTTTGTCCCATACTACCATGTTTCCTCAATAGTCTCTTCTCTTTGATTTATTTTTCCATCTCACTATATCATACATCACATTTCATCAAAAAAAAATTCTCCAACCAAAAATTTTTCTTAAGAAAAAATTAATGATGTCTAAAGACCACGGCGGAGGCGAGGAGGGATCGTCGTCGGCCGCCCACCCGCCGCCTCCGCCGCAGCTGAGCCGGTACGAGTCCCAGAAGCGGCGCGACTGGAACACGTTCGGCCAGTACCTGCGGAACCAACGCCCACCTGTGGCGCTGGCGCAGTGCAATTACGGGCACGTGTTGGAATTCATGCGCTACCTCGACCAATTCGGGAAGACGAAGGTCCACATGCAGGGATGCATGTTCTTCGGGCATCCAGAGCCCGCGGGCCCCTGCACTTGCCCCCTCAGGCAGGCCTGGGGCAGTCTGGATGCCCTTGTGGGCCGCCTCAGGGCGGCCTACGAGGAAAATGGAGGGGTACAAGAGACCAATCCATTCGCCAATGGGGCGATACGAGTCTACCTGAGGGAGGTTAGGGATTCCCAGGCCAAGGCGCGGGGAATCCCGTATAGGAAGAAGAAAAAGAAGAAGATGAAGAAATTGAGTGGAACGGTCAACTCTACCTTTCCCTCTATGCAGCATTCTGCGGTCTGAGGTCAGTTTTTTAGTCATTGTGATGCTGATTTTGAATTAAATCGTAATATTTCTTGTATTAAATAGGAATTATGTCAAAATCGAATTATATCATATATATCATACGGTACGGTACAATAATTACGTGGAGAATTTTTGCGACAATTTATACTCTTTTTTATACAAACCCTAAATCAAAAACCCTAATTTGCACGCCCCTTTATCTAGTAGTAGAAATAATTAAAATTTTAAAATATATACTGTACTACATATATAAACACCTTCAATACTTGAAAATGAATAGTAACAACGGGAATTTTATTTATTTGTTTATTTATTTATAATTAATTTTAATTTCTGGATTTGAATATTGTATTAATTTGTTCAGATAAATATATATACTTTGATGTCCATTTTGTCTAATCTTTTGTCTCTTGGGATTCTGCCTGATATTATGGAGTTCCCTTCAGTTTTATTAGAATGCTAAGTCACCAATTATGGAGCACAGCTTCTAATAAAATTATTAAATAATCCAACAGATATATAGATAGATAATATGATTAATTAATTATCTACGTTGCATAATCTGCAGCCTATATTTGTTTCAAGCCTTTATATGTAGCTACAAATTTTTATTATATAATTTTCTTTCATTATCATCAGTCACAACCACAGGAATGTCTTTTCCCTTTATAAAAGTAACATCAATTTTTGTTGTTGTCTCATTATATCTATAAAGATGAGGATGATGAGTCTGTTGCTGTGTCATTTCTGTTAAATAGTAGTACTAGTTAATTAATATGAGCAAGTATACCTCAGTTGCTCAATTGACATATATGTCTCTTTTCTTCTACTTTTGTGCTAACACCCATTTTTGCTTCAAATTTGAAACAAGTCTTTTGATCCAATTCATTCCATGATGAATTTTTGTATAAGTTGTGTGTGTGTGAGTGGGTGGGTGTGAGAGAGAGGGAGGGTTTTTAACTTTTTATCATATTAAATTATAAATTTGTTTCACAAATAGGGATTGGTGGTGATACAAGTTGTGTCAATTCCAATATGTATGATGATTTAATATAGAGGTATTTGTTTGAGGTGTCTACTATTTTGTTTGTAGCAAACAATTTATTAATTTGTTTTCCAATTTGACCCACAAATCCACTCAAAATCACAATGATATCAAATTTACCCTTGAGATATCTACTTAGCTTGTTGTCCTGATACTCTAAATCATAGCACATTGTTTTCTTGATATATGTTTAGTGGTTCACATTCTATTTTGTTTCTTAAATGCTAGCTAATCATCTTTTTAACTTGACCATTTTGTAACACAGAAAAAATTACTATATCATTTGCCAATACATATTAAAACTTAAAACTATATATATCCATGGCAAACATAGTGACCATCTAGCTAGCTAGAGTGGTAGGTGGCTAGACTCTTGATTAATTATGTTTTATTAAGATATATAATAGTAAATAAATATATTTTTGCAACTAACACATGATTTTTTTATAATTTGCAGCAATCTTGAAAGTGAAAGGAGAGCATATACGCCTAAAATGACCAGTTTCAGAATTCAGGGTTAATTGCAGTTTTAAGCTTTTATAGCTTAATTGAACAAGCAAACCGCAGTTCAACTCTTTTAAATACTTCTATTTCTTTGCTATATAACCAAAAGAATTTTGGTGGGATATAATATATATACACTTGTATTTTTCTAGATCATGCATTTGTCAAATATTAGTAATTAACAGCATTACATTTATCAGTTTTCTTGATGCACTCTTTGAATATCTTTATTTTAAGTTTGGTTTATGCAACTGGACGTTGATTCTATGATAAATATATGGAGTATTTCATATAGTATGCATTTCGTTGCTTTTTTCGAAATTTGGCTAGCATTTATTCGGCTCTATTATGTTTGGGTAGACGACATTCAATATATCGCTATGTGACACTCATTAATTGTTTTTAGATCATTATTAGAGTAGTTTCTTATTCGGTTAAGAGTTGCGGTGAAATCACTACTATTATTTGGCTAATGAAGATTGATGGATAACAAATTCACAAGTATTGATTTTGTGTCTTGTTTGTATTAATTTTATTACCTTTTTTTATTATTGTTAATTTAAAATTGTTTTGTAATACTATCTCGCCATTTTTTTTTAGCTTGATCATTTTGTATAGGAAAGACTAGCTATGTATATTAAGGTTCTTCTATACTTAAATTGCCCTGAAAATTTATGGGGTTAGAAACTCAAACAACTCTTCTTCTTCTTTCATTCCAGTTGTATACTAGTAATAATGTACTAATATACATGTGAAATTGTGTGGTTGAAAGAGGGAGTTGATGTTTGCATTTTCTATCATTAAAATTAAATTATCTGTTTCACAAATAGAAAATAGGTGTTGGATACGACTCAAACCTAGAGTTTAATTGCTTGAGATGGATACAAGTTATGTTAATTCCTATATATGTAATGATTTAAGATGGATGTGTTTCTATTTGTTTTTGCATATATCATTTTCAAGTAGATTGCAATCTGATCCTGGTGACCATTTCTAGTTTATTTATTTTCCAAATTGAGTTAAATCCATTCAGAATCAAATGACATCAAAATTTATCCTTAACATATTTGGAAAAGTTTCACCAATGTTCAATTTTGTAATTTGCAGCAACCTTGAAAGTGAAAGAATTGAAAATATGAGCATATGGCTAAAACAATCGATTACAGAGTTTACTGCAATTTTAACCTTTTATAGTGAATTGCATTAAAAACGCAATTTTATTTTATTTTTAATGTAAGTTGGTAAGAGTATTTCTTCTCAATTCAGTGGGCCGAGAGTTCGAGTAAACTGGTAAGAGACTAAGAGTCTTCTTTCCTGTCAAAAAGTGAATTGAATTAGAAAAATAGAAAGAAAAAAAAACATAAATAACATAAATAAAAATCGCCATAAAATGGCATTGGGCCAATCCACTTCAGCATGAGTTTGGGTCGGATTGGGCCTCATTCCAAACAGGGCATGAACGAATAAAGGATGGGTAAGTGGGAGCATTGAAAAGACCTTTATGGGCATCCCCATCCATGCTTTTAGCTAAAAGCACGGAAGTGTGTCCGGACCCACTTTTACTCCTTGTTCTTAGCTAAGAGCACAACACCCACATCTGTGCTCTTAGCTAAGGACAAGTTCAAGGGTCCCACCATTCTATTATTCAATTTAAATACTCCAATTATTAAAAACATTTCTACATTATAAAAATACATTAAAAAATAAAAATTACATAATTAAAATCCTAAAAAATGAAAATTACATAATTAAAATACTAAAAAATAAAAATACATAATGTGATTCTAGAAAAAAGATGAGAGAATGTGGATGATGATAGAATAGATGAGAATGTGATTTTTTTGTGTTGAAGTGGGGGTATTTATAGATGAAAATGTAAATTTTAGGGGGGACAAATTAAAAAATAAATTAAAAGTGGGGAGAAAACGGATATATTTTTTTGGGAAGTGGGAAAATATTTTTTTATTTAAAAACATTTTTTAATTAATTTCGCATTTAAAAAAAATAAATTAAATAAGCCAACTGCTATGCCATTGGGAATAAGGCGACGCCACGTGTGTTGCTCAGCGGCACGGACGTGCTCTTAGCTAAGAGCAGCGCCGTGCCGCTGGCACGAACGGACGCGCTCCATCAGCGGACGGACGAGCTAGGCGGTGCTCAGCGGCACGGACGGACGAGCACGAAAGTGTTTACCGCTGCGGATGCTCTAACCTTTTCTAGTACGAGAGGGCCGGGAAGGACACACGCATCTTCGATGTAGTAGTCATCGTGTCCACGGTACACATTGAGCATCCACTATTAAGTTTCTTGTGGTAGAGTAATTTACTTGGCTTTGTTCAATTGTTTTAGACCTTTTTTTCTTCATTATTTCATATGTTCTATAAAATTGATAATTTTTATATACATCAATACGATACTTCATTTATCCTACTTAAGTATCTCGTTTATTTTTATACACAATTCATTTGCCCTGAAATAGAAACATCATCGTCTTCACTTTATTCTCCGTATAAAATTCAATAATAATAAAAAAAAAAAGATTCACTTTAATCTGACGGATCAATTAATACTTTCTCATCTTTTATTCATCCAAAATGGATTACTAATTTATTCAACAAACCAAATATCTTAATTACACTTACAAGCCTAAAAGAAATCACTAATTTTCACCTCAATTTCCGTAATGAAAAAAATCATCAAAATCCAATAAGCCCTTTCTTCACACGAAAGTTCCTCCTCGAAGAATATGGCCACAATCGATCTTTTATACAAGCATGGCTGACTTCATCATGAAGAATAGTGTAGTTGAAGCTGCTCACATTCCTAAAATAGCACCATTTATCACTAGAGTAGCCATATTCTTGCTGATTTCTCCCAACTCCACTCACCACCAAGTTCCCCCTCACCACCGTCGACCCCTCCGCCCTCTGCACGTTTCTCACCCTGCTCGTCCCCACCCCGCTCCTCCGCACCCCCTCCTCGAACCCCAGAGTGACGTTCGCTACAGAGGCGTAGCTTCCATCATCGTTGTCAACATAGTCTGTGGCGTACCTGAAATATATTGGATCGAATTAGGTTATTGAGCTTTGATTAATTAAAATTGAACTTTAATTAATTAAATCAAAGTATAGTAGGACGTAATCATGAATTTTGATCAAATTTTAATATATCACACAACTTTGAAAATCAGTTGTATTAATTATGAATTTTAACATTATTCACAATTTTCCCACGAAGTCATAACATAATAACTTAGCCAAGTTATCAATTTGAAAAATGTGAGTCACATTAACAACATTTATAAATAGGCCACCAGAATATTTTTCAAGAAAAATTGAGAAAATGTTAAAAAAAACTCTTAGTTTTAATGCCAATTATGAAAGTTGTCAACTCTAGCAATTTATTGACTTCAATTATTAAACATGCGATATTAATTATGAATCTAGATTTGTATCCGTGTCAATAATTTCCGCCAAAAATAATTAGACAATAACTGTAATTATCAACATACCAAATGCTAAACCTCCTTTCCGCGTTTGCAGAAGACGACGGAGACGAGGCGAGGCGGTGATCACTATCAACGCTCGTGTTGAATGTGATCACCTGCTCAACAACTTGCCTATTCCCATCATTCCCCATCGTCATCGAGCTCGTGTACCCCAGCTCTCGGAGCGAGGTCGTGACGACCTCGCCTCGGGATGAGCTCACCACGCCGCTCGAGACGATCGAGCGGCTGGCATTGGTGACAAACACGCCGTCCAATCCCGTGAAGTTGGAGAAAACGGAGAGAGAGAGTTCCGATGCTCTGTGCTCTAGAATCTTCCCCTGTGTTTTCTCACTTTTCTCATCTAACCACAGATGCAAATTCGCATCGATGTACCAAACATTTAACGCATTCGTCACGCTGAATTCGAGATCGTGAGGTTTGTTATCTAGCAATTCGCCTAAGAAAGGTGTGAGATCGACGTCGTAGGTGGGGAGATCGAAGGAGCCGATGGCGGAGATCGGCCGCCAGAGGAGGGGATTCACTCCGCCGGTGTAGATCACGGTGAACGGGAACACGGCGCCGACGATTTCGCCGTCCAATTTCACTACGATTTCTCGGAAAGGACCGTTTCCGGCCAGATCGGTGAGGTTATTGGCTGACAGGTACTCATTTGGGGGATTTCCGTACCAGAATTCATCGTTTTCGTGAAACGAGACGTAAATCTCCAACACTGCTCTGTATGTGTTCAACGGAATTCTGAATTGCTTCGATTCTGCTTGTTTCGAATTCTCGATTTCAAACCACAATCCGTCGTTTGATTGCGGATTTTTCGAGATCGGAAGGATTAGATCTGCGGCGGTGGAGGCGGTTTTTTCCTCAGTGGCGTAGAAATGGAGGGAGATGTTGACGTGGTAGACGCCGGTGTAGGTGGAATCGACGAGATTCCCCAAATAAACAGCTAGGGTTTGGTTTGTGGAGAGAAGAGAGGAGTACCTCGTGACGTCCTTCTTCACCGTCCAGATAATGCCGGCGGCGGATGGCTCGGCAGTGCAGCTGCGGAGGATTTCGGCGCCGCCGATCCAGATGCCGAAGATGCGGTCGAATTGCCTGCCCTTGCACGTCGCCGTCCACTCGAGGACGATTTTGGCGGAGGTTGGGGAGGGGCAGTGCGGCGGCGGCGTGTAGGCGGCGAGGACCGGCGGCTGGCCGTAGGTGAAGGCGAAATCGTGCTGGAGGAGGAGGTAGGAGCACGGCGCGGTGGCGGGGAGCTGGATTGGTTTGGTGACTTCGAAGTAGGTTGTTGGAGGAGCGTCGCCGCCGGTGGATGATAATGTGGAGTTGAAATTGAAGTGTGGTGTGAATAGAGTTGTTGTGCGGCGGAGGTTGGCGGCGGCGGAGAGCGGCGGAGGGTGGAGATGGAGGAGAATTAGAGTGAGGAGGAGAGAGGGGATTGTTGCCGCCATTGATGAAGTGGTGGTGGGTTTGTTTGAAGCTGGTTTTGTTGAAGGAGAAACAACGGGTTTTTGCAGTTATTTAATGATGCTATTTATCTTGAATATTTTATTTTTTAGGAGTATTTTTATTTTCCATTGTGTTTGGCGTTACTCCTTCACATATATATTTTTTATTTTTCATGACATTATTTTATTGTGTTTGGCGCTCAATATTCTCAAGTTAGTTGTCCAATCAGATTCTTGTTGTGTGACTTACAATTAATTATATGGATAATTGTTATTGTTTAGAGGTAGATTGTGCAACAGTATGAATAAATTGATAATAATGGTCCATGATTGTACAATACTTATAAAGTCAGATCTCATTCATTTATAATAAGGTCCCCATAAACCACATCCCATCCCCCCCCCCCAACACTATAATAACTGAGTCATGCAATAATTACAATAATTCATGGCCCAAATCAAACACCAAATTATCTACTCCAACTTAATTTTATTTCTCCATTTTTTAAAATTATAATCCAATTTAAAGATTTCATTTTATTGTCTGTATTTTTGACTAAGAGGAATGATCGATTGATAACTCATCATTTAATTGCTAACTATAACTAATTTAAGACTATATGATTTTAGAAAGTTTGTTGTTTACAATTTGCTACGTGTAATTTTCGGTTTTACTCTATTAATTAAATCGAAAAAGATAAACAAAACTACCAAATTAGGGTTTTGGATTAAAATGTCAATATAGTGTTTCAAAAATATCAGCATAATGCTTTGAGAAAGTCAACACAATGCTTTGAGAATGTTAACGCATTGCTTATATTGACATTCTACGTGTATTATATTGACATATATTTATACTCCCTCCGTCCGCCATTAGGAGTCTTATTCATGGGCGACACGGATTTTAATAAATGTTAAGAAAAGTGGGTGAGAAAAAGTTAGTGAAATAGGGGTCTCACTTGTATATAATCCCCCCGTCCATGAAAAATAGAGCACTTTCATTTTTTGCCCTCGTTTTGAAAAAATGATTGTAATAAATAGTTAAACTGGAGAGAAAGTAAAGTACGAGAGAGAATAATGTAGAGAAGTCTTTTGTCTATATTAGTTGTAAATGAAATGTGAGTGGAATGAGTTAGTGGAAGGTGAGACCCTATCACTATTTATGGTAAAAGTGAACCAGTGTTCCTATTCGCGGACGGACTAAAATGGAAAAACGAGACTCCTATTCGCGGACAGAGAGTATACTATGTTGACATTTGTGTTGTACGGAAAAATTAAAAATTTTCGAATTTTTTTTCAAATTTTGATTTCGGAACATATGCAAGTGAGATCTCGTTAAACTCCTTGTGAAATTATCTTTAATTCGATATATGTTGTGCGAAAAAATATTTTAAATTGACAAAGTTATATGCGTCTTTAAAATTATGGGATATTTTTCAAAAGTTAGTTACAACTAATTTGTTGTAAATTGACCTTAATACCCTTATTGACGTTTTTTGTTGATTGTATTGACATTTCGGGATTGATGATCTAGGCCCTTCATTTGAATATCATGTAATTAACATTTAAGTATTGAGTTAACAATATAACACTCCTATTAAAAACTAAATAGATATCAAACTCAAATAATAATAAAAATATTTAATTAAAAACATAAAATTACGTTAAATAAAAATCTTTAAAATTGTGTTCAATTCATCAGCCTCGCCAGATCCCAACCACTTTGTAGAAATCTGTGTAGCTTATATGCTCAAGTCAACTCAATCTGATATATGGGTGTTTAATCCTGTACGTAGATCTTATTCTTTAAGATCAAAAGATTGTGGACCATTGGATCAGCTCATTGCTGATTTAGAGTTAGTTGATATATTAGCTTGTAAAATTTAATTAAGGCTCATATATCTCTGTTGTAATTCCCAAAATCAGAAACGAGTTGTGTTCTTCAATTCTTGAGTGATCAATAAAGTTTTCTCTTGATTCTCTCATATTGTGTGTTCTTCGATTCCAATAGTTAACAAATTGGCGCCGTCTGTGGGAAGCGAGCAATCGGAGTAGATTGTGTTTTGTTTTGGAATCGAATTCACAGAGAAGGATGGCGGCGAGGCTTGAAGCAGAGAAGTTCACCGGGAAAAATGACTTCGGTCTATGGCGGATGAAGATGCGCGCGATGCTCATTCAACAAGGGTTATCGGCGGCGCTTGAGACGGAGAAGGAGACGCCCGCGGTGGATCTTGATGAGAAATCGGTGGCGAAGCGAGTTGAAATTGCTGCGAAAGCACACAATGTGGTAGTGCTATGCCTTGGTGATAAGGTGCTCAGGGAGGTCGCGAAAGAAACTACGGCGGCTGGAATCCTCAAGAAATTAGAGAATCTGTACTTAACCAAGTCCCTCGCAAATCGGTTGTTCATGAAGCAACGACTGTATTCTTACAAGTTCTTGGAGGATAAAGGGGTTCTTGAGCAACTGGAGGACTTCAATAAGGCAATCGATGATCTTGAAAACATCGATGTAACGATAGGTGATGAAGACAAGACAATACTTCTCCTCAATGCTCTGCCAAGATCCTACGATCAGCTTCGAGATGCAATTATGTATGGGAGAGAAGGAACTATCACTCTCTTGGAGGTGCAATCTGCACTAAGGGCCAAGAAGTTGCAGAATTCTGGCTCAAGAAATGGTGATCCTACTTCTGAGAGTTTGAACATAAAGGGTTTCAAGGGCAAGAAACCTTTTAAGAAGAAATTTGATGCTCCTAAGTCGTCTGGGAATGAGCAGAAGGAGAGTAGGGTGTGTTTTTGGTGTAAAAAACCAGGGCATTTGAAGAAGGATTGCTTCGGGTGGAAGAAGAAGCAGGCTACATCTGGAAATCAACACACAAATACTTCTGATTGTGTGGAAACCATTGATGATGCAGAGGCGTTGAACGTGATGGAAGCAATTGATGGGGCTTCTTAGATCATGGACAGTGGGTGTAGCTTTCACATCTGCCCCAACTCAGATTGGTTTGAGGAGCTAGCTGATAGTTCTGGTACAGTGATTTTGGGAAACAATCAAAAATGTAATATCAGAGGAATTGGATCCATTAGATTGAGAATGCAAGATCAATCTGTAAAGGTTCTCAATGATGTCAGGTATATCCCCGAAGTGAAAAGAAACCTGATATCTTTGGGGTTATTGGAGTCAAAAGGATGTAGTTTCTTCTCCTCTGGTGGAAGAATGCTGGTGAAAAGAGGGGAAAGTGTTGTTATGACAGCTGAGAGAAGGGGGAGTCTTTACTATCTCTATGCGTCAGTGATTAAGGTTCAGAAGGAGGAGATGAATCTGGTAAAATCAGAAAGCTTGATGTTGTGGCATGGAAGACTTGGCCATCCGGCAATGGGAAGTGTTAAAGAACTGGTGAAGAAGCAGGTTATTTCAGCCAGTGATACAGAGGAATTGCAGCCATATCAGGATTGCATTCGAGGGAAGGGTAAGAAACTTCCATACCCCACTGGTAAACACAATTCTTCCTCTCCTTTAGATTATGTACATAGTGATCTATGGGGGCCAGCTTCTGTGAGTACTATAGGAGGAGGTAGATATTACATGTCTCTTATTGATGATTTTTCAAGGAAGATTTGGATATATGTGCTGAAATCCAAATCAGAAGCCTTTGGTAAATTTAAGGAATGGTGTAGTGAGGTTGAGTTGGAGAAGGGCTGTAAGGTGAAGTGCCTAAGAACTGATAATGGACTTGAGTATTTGTCCAAAGAGTTTGATGATTTCTGTAAACAGAAGGGAATGAAAAGGCATAAGACAGTTCCATTAAATCCTCAACAGAATGGGGTAGCAGAGAGGGCTAATAGGACCATAGTTGAGAGAGTCAGGTGCATGCTCTTCTCTTCAAGTCTGGGGAAGAAATTTTGGGGAGAAGCTGCCTCTACTGCGGTGTACTTGTTGAATAAATGTCCTTCATCCAGCATCAATGGGGATACACCATATTATAGATGGTTTGGGAAACATTCAAGTTACAGTGATCTAAAGATTTTTGGTTGTAAGGCCTTTGCCCATGTGAAGCAAGGGAAGTTAGACCCTAGAGCATTGATGTGTGTGATGTTGGGGTATCAAAAGGGGGTCAAAGGATACAGATTATGGTGTATTGAACCTGGGAATCACAAGATTATTGTAAGCAGAGATGTGATTTTCTTAGAGAATGATATGCCATATTTGAATAAGGGAATTACTTCTGATGGAGTAAGGATAGTTGCAGCAGAAGGTAATGATTTTGAGGCGGAGCCTGCAGATAAGGGAGATCATACCCAAGATGAAATTAGCCGTGAAGATGAATCTGCAACATAACAGATAGGCAGCAATGAAGCTAGTGTATCTGATGGGGGACCTGTGCAGCAAGATAGTGAGATTGGAGATCTGAGAAATTACATGCTGGCCAGAGACAGAGTTAGGAGAACATCAGAAATCCCAGCTAGGTTCTCTGACTCTGAAATGCTCTTCTATGCGTTTACTGCTGCAGAGGAAGTAGAGCTTGAGGAACCACTAACATACACAGAAGCCATGGGAGGCAATGAAAGGGATAAATGGTTGAGAGCAATGAATGATGAAATAGATTCATTACTGAAAAATAAAACATGGAGTCTGGTGGATAAAGTGGAAGGAAGGAAGTTGGTCAGTTGTAAGTGGATTTTCAAAAGGAAACTTGAAGCAGACGGCTCAATCAGATACAAGGCCAGGTTGGTTGCCAGAGGTTTCAGCCAAGAATATGGGATCGACTATAATGAGGTCTTTTCACCCGTTGTAAAACATAGCTCCATCAGAGTACTCATGTCTGTTGTGGCAAACAGAAATTGGGAATTGGAACAACTAGATGTCATAACGGCATTTCTGAATGGAGACTTAGAAGAGACCATCTACATGGTGCAGCCTGAGGGGTTTGCTAAGCCTGGAGAGGAAATGAAGGTTCGCAAGCTCAATAAGAGTATTTATGGGTTGAAACAGGCCAGTAGACAATGGCACAAGAAGTTCAACAATCACATGTTGAAATGTGGTTTCACAAGGTCAAAATATGACTCCTGTGTGTACTTCAAGAAGAGAGGTGGAGTTGTTGTGGCATACTTGCTTTTGTATGTAGATGATATGTTAGTTGCAGGAGCTAACATGAAAGAGGTGCAACTGGTGAAAGATGACTTGAACTCAGGATTTGATATGAAGGATCTTGGTCCTGCAAAGAGAATACTTGGCATGAGTATAGTCAGAGACAGAAAGGCTGGGGGCATTTGGCTTTGCCTAGAGAGAAAGTAGAGCTTTGTAGGAGGCTGATATTCCTGCGGAATAAAGGTTAGAATTGCTTGAGCAAGGTGGAGATTTGTAGCTTATATGCTCAAGTCAACTCAATCTTTTATATGGGTGTTTAATCCTGTACGTAGATCTTATTCTTTAAGATCAAAAGATTGTGGACCATTGGATCATCAGCTCATTGATGATTTAGAGTTAGTTGATATATTAGCTTGTAAAATTCAATTAGGGCTCATATATCTCTGTTGTAATTCCCAAAATCAGAAACGAGTTGTGTTCTTCAATTCTTGAGTGATCAATAAAGTTCTCTTGATTCTCTCATATTGTGTGTTCTTCGATTCCAATAGTTAACAATCTGAATTTGGGATTTATTTTATACTTAATAGGTCGAAAATTTTAAATTAAGAATATGAAATGAAAAGAAGAAATGAAAATAAAATAAGATGGTAGTAGAGTAAATTCTAGTACTACATTACTACATACTTTTATTAAAATTCACATCTTCACAATTTTGTAAGCCTATTTTTTAAATGAAACAGAGTAAATTTATTAAAATAGTTTTCTTCAACGTCAACACTAATTTTATATGCCACATGGAATTTGCAACTCGTGAGTATAAAAATTCAAATTTATATTTTGAATTCGATCTTATCAACCAAAAAACTTCAGCGGAATATTGAAGTATGATTTTAAAAAGTTTTTTCTTTTCAAATAATGTTATCTAGAATTTTATTCCCCTCTCACGGAAAACCGAAAATGATATTTTTATTCTCCAGAAAAAGAAGATAATAAACAAAAAGATATTCTCCTATCCCCTGTTTGGCAAAACACGAAATGCCGCACGCATGTGGGCTCACCAAAACACCGTTTCCAAACAGATCCTCGCGAAGCATTTCTGCCATATATATAAACCCTTCCTTAGTCTCATAGAGCTGAAAGATCCCAAAAATTCTCCTCTATCTTCTACCTTCATCGATTAGCAGAACTTCCGAATTGAAAAAAAATGTCAGGATTCACACAGGATTGGGAGCCGGTAGTCATCCGCAAGAAGGCGCCGACCTCCGCTGCTCGCAAGGACGAGAAAGCCGTCAACGCCGCCCGCCGCGCCGGAGCTGAGATCGAGACCGTTAGAAAGGGTGAGTGTTGTTTCTCTGTGTGCGTAGCTATTTTGTTTTTATGTGAACGTGAATCAGTGTTTTTGAATTTGTGTGATATTCGTTGGAGGTTTAATTCGGTAGAGATTTTAATTTAGGGTTATGACTTTGAAGATTGAGAATAGTGACCGATTTTATCTGCTTTTGTTGGTTTGATTGTTCATCGTTTAGTGTCGAATTCATCATTTCCAGCTGGATTATGATTTATGCGGATTGATTGTTCATTGTATCTTTCTGGATTAGTGGTGAAATCTTGTGATTGGATTAGTGTTTGAATTTGTATAATACGTTCCTTCGTTGGAGGTTTTATTTGATAGAGATCTCTATTTGGGGTTATAACTTCGAAGATTTAGAATATTGACCAATTTCATCTACTTCTGGTGGTGTATTTTTCATTTTCTAGAGTTGAATTCATCTTTTTTAGTTGTATTTTGATTTATGTGTTTTAATATTGCCTAAATTTGTTGTATCTCTCAAATATTGTTTGTGGTTTATTTCTGGATGATTAATCATCGTTATGGATTAGTGGTGAAATCTGGTGATTTGATCAGTGTTTTGAATTTGTACAGTATGCGCCTGTGTTGGATGTTTTATTCAGTAGAGATGTTTATCTAGGGTTTTAACTTCAAAGATAGAGAGTAGTGACTAATTTCATCTACTTTTGGTGGTTTGATTGTTCATCGTTTATTGCCAACATTCCCAGCTGTATTATGATTCATGTGTTTTGTTATTGCCTAAAATTGTTGCATCTTTAACGAGTTTATGAGACTGATGGCACTTTGTAGCGTTTTTTTTGGGATGATTATTCATCTTTATGGATTAGTGGTTAAATCTCGTGATATGTCTACGCTTTTGTTTCATTTCTGGTGCCATGGAATTAAGTTTTATGTGACATTTTTGGTTTTGCTAACAATATACATAGCCTAGTCATTGAAATGCTGATGCTTGATTGTTGTAAATATAATTGTGTTATGCTGCAGCAACTGCCGGGTCGAACAGAGCTGCTTCCAGTAGTACCTCGTTGAATACCAGGAAGCTTGATGAAGATACAGAAAATCTTGCTCGTGAGTTGAATTTTGTTTTAATTTGTTTTTCTCTGGTTTTGAAGTACTATATTGATAAGTTCTACACTCAAATTTGAGATAAGATTTTTATATTAGTTGAAAACAATCTGTTCCTGCTGTCATGTTTTTTTGTGTTACTTTAGTTGGAATTATTGAGATCAAAGCATCATGCACTAATAGATTCATCTTAGATACGGACTCTTCTTATATTACTACTAATCTAATGAAGCCAGAATGATGATAACTATCTCTCAACAACTGCACCATTGAAATGCTGATGCTTGATTGTTGTAAATATAATTGCCAAAGTCGTGCTTCTACAGCTGCTTGTTTTGCTCTTGTGTTTAAAGTACATAGTTGGAAAAACGATGAGGGCTTCATGTACCTGCCCAACATTCTTTTATATGAATATGTCCCGACTATTTTGCAGTCGATGTTGTACTGGATGTATATCTCTGGTTTATGTAGTACAACAATCATTTCTTTGTTATTGTGTATCAACTAACAAGAAACTCTGATTGTTATCACAGATGAAAAGGTTCCGACTGAATTAAAGAAGGCAATCATGCAGGCTCGAATGGATAAGAAACTCACACAAGCTCAACTTGCTCAGGTTTGATTACTATATCTGTGTTTGATGTGTTCATACAGTTCCAGATTGCGATCAATCATTTTCCATTCTCTGGTACATAATCGAATGGACTTCACGTGATGCAGATTATAAACGAGAAACCCCAGATCATACAGGAATACGAATCTGGAAAAGCAATTCCCAATCAGCAGATCATATCCAAACTGGAGAGGGCTCTTGGTGCGAAACTGCGCGGAAAGAAATAATACAACGGGGTGTAAATTATCCTCTATCATCTTTCTATTCGAGTGTTTCGAACGCATATCAAGATACTAAAGAATAGGTTTGCCTGTCCTTCTGAAACATGCTTAGTTCTAAATGAGGCATCCTTAGATCTGATACTCTAATTGCTTATGAAAACTTGATTATCTCAATTATCTTGAAAAATATGTGGTGGTTTTGTGTTATTAATAAACAGCTTGTGTTTTTATTGCTTCGGAAATGGTATATTGTGTGTGAGGTCGTTATCGTGTCTACACGGTAAGGTCAAACCCAAATACGATTCGAAAGATAACCCTTGACACGGACATGACACAAATGTGATTAATTTGTGTTGGCACAACCCGGTGGAAACATGACAATAAAAAATGAATTTCACACAACGTAACAATCATATAAAGTCTAGACTTTTGTTCGTTCATCGATAAGATTCTTATTTCACATTTACCACAAATGGTAATAGTAAATAAGCCTCAATCCACTCTTCCTTAATATTTTTAAAACACGTGTAGTGGAACTGAGAGTAAGTTTCTTCTCTAAGTTGTTACAAAACAATATTTTTTTTGTTTGTAGGCTCTGCTTTTATGGAAGTTTAATTTAATCTTGTGTAATTGAAACATTCTACTATAGAGGACTACAAATATTTTGTAAATAAAGTTGAAACATTAAAAAAAATCAAAATAATGGAATACCTTCATTTACAATTTACGTATATTTTTTTTCACCAGACCCTCAGATACAAAAGAAAACTGCCGGTGAAAAAAGCAAAAACGATCCATCAATTTGTTCAGACCAGCAAAAACAATTTATTTACTAAAATTTACTTCAAACTCATTTAACAGCAGCCTTAAATACTTATTAGATCATGAAATAGAGGCATGGCTGCATGAGCAAGAAGCCGAACCTCGACACCGTTGTAGAACCCGACAGCCTCTTCCTTCACTCGCACGCCAGTTTCGTCCCAAAACTGGACAGGCAGATGGCGAACGCTTGGAAGGCCGAGAGAGGCTGCCTGTAGTCCATCGTGAAGGTGTCGTCACTCACCTTTCCAAACTGGAGCACCACTGTCTCCGCATCACCCTTTCCGTCAGGCTTGCTCTGGTCTACGGTCGCAACCATTTGGAAGTTCTTGACCGACGCGACAGTCACCCGGCCGTGAAAATTCAAGCACCAGCATTCCAAGTGGTCGTGCCACCGCGGAGCTTTGTTTTTCAAGACTGTGAACCCGGGAGCGGGTGATGCATCTTGCTTCTCTGTTTTCAATCCGTGTTCGTGTCCGTCGTTCGAGGTTTCCTCAGAGGACGGGCATGTGATTTTGCAGGACATCCTCCTCGGACCCCGAGATTTCAACAGATTAAACTTGTATGACACAGTCCCAATTTTAAAGTTACCAGATGGGACTTGGGGGCTTATCTGCTTGCTTCCGATACGGCGCCCAGCCTTGGTGCTCGATGACTTTGCACCACTGTGGGGCGTTTGGCTATCGTAGATCTTGAAATTAGTACCAAGGAAATCTGATCTGCCATATCAGATGAAAACATTGGTTATAAAAAACATTGATCTGCGACACCAGCAATTAAGTTGAATCTTTCTCATACTCAGCAATTTTTATTAATGAAATAAAGCTGCAAATCATCGAACAAAATGGAAATCGGTTCGTTCTAATGGATCAGTGCGTTTGAATAAATATCAATTGCTTTAAAGGGACGAAAGCAGCCAGTAAGCATCATTTAGATGGCTTACCAAAAGCAACGATAAAAAAAAAAAACAGGACATCATTGACTTTCAAATAGCATGTGTATAAATTATTACCTCAATTTTCCAACGTAGGATTTACTTCCCGGAGATAGATCACTTGCATCCAATGATATGATGTACTCAGTGCGTCCACCACTTCGGTATCTTCGTGCAGCTAGGAGAAACTTGCCATTGTCCGTAAACGCTGTAAAAACCCATCACGTATCAGCAATAGAAGTTTCCATTCACTTAGTACCAGAATCAATAGGATAATGTAAAAAAGGACCATGATTTGTAATTATAAAACCTATATATACATAGCGAAGTCCAGTATTTTACTAAATCAATGATGGATGAGGAGATTTGATGTGATAAACAGATGCATCTATGTCCAGTTTAGTTGTATCGCGAATTTGGTAATGGTTAAAATGATTAAGAAGCTTAGTCATCCATGACAGAGTAAGGTAACATACACAGATTAAGAAGCAAATATAATTGAAAATTGAGTGTAAAAGCATACTCACATGGGGAGAGAGCAAGATACAGGTAAAATGTGGCATTCTTCTTGTCACGTTTTATAAGGCACTGGTTCGGTGAGTCTTTTGGCCCTGCCTGCAGTATACAAAATGAACATAATATTCAGGGATTTATCGGTATATAGTACCGGATAGAAGTAGGATCTGATATACAGGTTCAAGTCTGTTAAATCACACATTCCATTCCTCACCAAACTCATAAACAAACAATCACAGATTTCTAAGAACATAAAAACAATCCATTATCATCCACCATATTCATTTCCTGTTATCAATGACAGACTAACATATCAAATTGACCAAATTTTATCAAAACAGCATTGTGACGCAATACCGATTTGTTAATATACCAATATTATCAATATACTTCAGACAATTTAATTGACCAAATTTTATCCAACAGAAAAATGAACTCCTAAAACAAGCTGAAATCCTTCATCGAAACATCATTGTGACGCAATACCAATTTGTTAAATCAATCCTGCACACAATATCGGGATCGAAACCTATCTAAATCAGGTAACCGATTGTGAGAGCTTAATTGCCCAAATTTTATTCAACGGAAACAATGAACCCCTAAAACATGCTGAAATCCTTCGTCAAATCATCATTATGACTCAATAACGATTAGTTAATCAATCCTACATTGATAGAAACCTAACTAACTCAGGCTAACCAATTCCGAGAGTTCAATTGCCCAAATTTTATTCAACGTAAACCATGAACTCCTATAACATGCTGAAATTAATCCTTCATCGAATATCATTATGACTGGATACATATTTGTTAAATCAATCCTGTACTCAACATTGTGAACGAAACCTAACTAACTCAGGCTAACCGATTCCGAGAGTTTAATTGCCAAAATTTTATTCAATGGAAACCGTGAATTCCTAAAACATGCTGAAATCCTTCATCGAATCATCATTATGACTCAATACCGATTTGTTAAATCAATCCTGCATTCAACATTGAGATCGAAACCTAACTAACTTAGGCTAATCGATTCCGAGAGTTTAATTGCCCAAATTTTATTTAGCGGAAACAATGAACTCCAAAAACATGCCGAAATGAGTGAATTTCTTCACCGAATAATCAATATGACTCAATACTGATCTGTTAAATCTATCCTGTATTCAACATAGGGATCGACACCTAAATCACTATAGCTAACCAATTCCGATACGCAATTAGACGATCGCCAAAACAATTCGAAAATCACGCGATTAAACCAAAAAATACACAATTCGAATTCCAAAAATTCACCAAAAATCAGAGGCGAACCTTTTTGAGCGAAGGCGGAAACGTGATTATCCCAGGATGATCAACGGAAGCCTTCTCCGCAGCCTCCTTGGCCGCCTCCCTCCATTTCCTGCAGACGCAGGCGCACGCGACGACGTTTTGGCGCTGCGGCGACTGCTCCTCCATCGCCTCCACTCGCTGCATTATTTCCCCGAGAAGCTCCGGCAGCATCCCCGCCCATCGATCCGACTCATCCGAATCGACGGCGATCCTCTGCTGCTGCTTCTGCCTCCCCCGCAGCCCCCTCTCGCTGTCACTCCACACACCATTGCCATCGCCGCTGTTTGAAATCCTGCTTCCCTCTCTGCCGAGATCGATTTCGTCCTGGAGATCGCGGTGCTTGGATTGCTTGCGCGATTTGGTGACTGAGCGGATGAATCTTCGCGGGAGAAAAGATCGTTTGGACGACATCTCGTTACCGCAGAGAGAGAGAGGGAGAATGAGTGCTAGAGAGAGAGAGAGGGGGACATGGGGGATCTCTAGAGAGATAATAAAGCTTTACTATTATTGGAGACGACATATATCGAAATGGAGTTCGTGGGTGATAGGCTCACATGTCTGTTATGGACGACTGCGTCACAGACCAATGGTGCACCTATTTTTGGTTTATTTGGATTAATAAATCTTAGGGCTTGTTTGGTAGCTATGTCATGTTTCGACTAGACATGATACCATTATGATAGTAATCATAGTTTCAATTAGTTAATTTACATATATTGGGTGTTTGGTAGATTAAGATAATTGTGAGTTATCTTATTGTAGTGTTTGGTACAATAAGTCACAAGTAAGGATTAAAATTATAATTGTCAAAATTATCCTCATTAGTTTAAGTTAATTACTAAACTATCATCATTTTGCCCTAATAATTCCTATAAAATCGTTTTGTTTAAAATTAACATCTTTTCAAGCTAAACTCCTTACAAAAATTAGCATCTTTATATCAAAAAACTTATATTTATTTTGGTATTCTATTTGTGTGAGCATTAATAATTTTGGACAAATTTTATGAATAATCAATTATTATTTTGGACAAATTCTATATGAAAATATTTTATCAAGTACCAAATTTTATATGTTCAATTTTTTGAAGTTTAAAGCGTTATGTTTAAAACAAAAGTAATTGCCTTCAAGTATTACGTAATTATAAATATAATATAATATAATATAATGTAAATAAAGTAATATAATGAGAATATAATATGATTTAATGTAAAGTAATATAACAAGAACACAAAGTAATATAATGAGAATATTATAATATAATATAATGTAAATAAAATAACAAAGTAATATAATTAGAACAACAAATTGACATCAACAATATTCTTAATATGATTTAATAGGAAAATGACGTCCTTCAATACAACAACTAAGTAAAATTGATGGGTTAGAAATCTTGATGGGTAAAATTGTATTTTGCTAACTTAACTAGGCTTCCATGATAAATAACATAGGATTTTGGGTAGTTACAAATATGACTAAAACATAAGATTTTCAGTGGGCTTTGTGCGGGCCGGAAATAAAACACGGGTTACTATGTTTGGTAACATAACTACCAAACACACAAATAAATCCAGATTAATCTCTTATCTAGGCGAAACATAGCTACCAAACGGCCCCTTAATATATAAGGGGAAAGGTTTAATTACAAATTCCCTAAGAAAAGGTTTTAATACATAGTATCAAATTACAATTATAGCATGATTTTTAAAGTGATCCAAATATATTAATCGCCTATTAATTTCTTGTTGTGTGCTTCTAGAACCACTTTGTTTCTAGAGAGTGAGAGGCCGTTGGTGGTCGCGGCTTATGCTTCTCTTTCTAGGACTGCGTTTATCGGATGTGTGCGGTCGACCGCCGCATCAATTTAAATTAAAAAAAAAATTAAAATTAGAGGCCCTTCTCTCTCCATGACCGGGCCGCTTCCAATGCAAAAGCCAACCGACTGGTCTCCGTGCTATTTCATTTTTCATTTCATCCACCAATGAGATTGTGTCAAATACACAATCTTACATTTTTAAATTAATTTATCTTTAATATATCATATTAAAAAATTATATCAAAAATTCATAATTTTTCTTATTTTTCCTTTCGAATTCTAGTTCAATTGTTTTGTATGATCTCAATTTTAAATGACAGTTAAGTATATCTCAATTGCATTGATTTTGTTATTTACAGTCTCAATTTTAAATGACCTACTATTTACAGTAATTTTTTTGTGATCTGTAACCTCAATTTTGTAGATCTATTTTGTAAATTATTAGGATACGGTCAAACTTGGAGAAATATATACTCCATATGCAAAGTATTTATTGAAAACTAAGTAAATTAAAAATCATTAAAATCGAAGTCGTATAAGACGATCCGAAACTTTATACTATTTGAATTTTTCTTGCGATTCAAGAGTCAAATTATAAGTGGCAAAATGTAACACGTGTCGACATGCATGCTACCAACATAAATTCCGTAACTAACCACAATCAATACATAATAAATTACATAAACCGAGGCACAACTATAGAAAATCTATATACAATTGTAAAATTAATATCAATACTTTCTTAATTTAAGATTAGAAAATTTAACAAAATTTCATTCAAAATCAATTAAAATAAGACGTGACAAAAAAACTGGTTAATTAGAAAAAGTGGCGGGGAAAATAACCAACAACCGCATACGGTTGAATCGGTGGCCGCCCGCCTTATTCCATAGTTAATTTTCCGATCTATTTATGGGAGGCAGTGGCGCGGCGGCGATCTTGTTGAATGCCCCAAGCGCGGATCCCGAACTGGAGATCCGCGGCTGCGACCAAGAACTCGGCCGCCTGCTGCAGCGTCAGCAGCTCGACCAAGTTCTTGATCGTCTTCAGCCGCAGCTCGTCTGCCTTCTCCAGAATCACCGATAGTTTCTCCATCTTCACATCCACGCCGGCGTACATGATTCCGACTATATCAGTTGCCTCGTCCTGGATAGGAAAATTGATAGAAAAATCATAAATTTTATTTGATCCTGGATAGAAAATTGACGAAAAAACCACAAAATTTAGTTAAATTCTGGTCTGGTTCGACAACCAACCAATCATGTACTTTGGATTCGATTGCAATTATCCTACCTTTAAAGATCAAAAGAATTTATGAAATTTAGGTTTGTTTGCAATAATGTAATATATATAGACGATAATTTTAACTCATTGGCAATGATCACGTCCCAAAATTTTATTTAGCTAGAAAAATTCTGAAGTTAGAATTCGTCTACAATTATCTTGCAGCAAAAGCAAAATAATCTAACAAGTGCAATATATATAGACAACAATTTTAAATTCAACTAGAAATATCATCATGAAGTTTGGATTTAGTTACAATTATCTTATTACGAAAGATATTCCGCTAAAAAATAGTTTGCTACTCCCTCCGTCCCCCGTTACTTGACACAGTTTGCCATTTTGGTCCGTCACCCATTACTTGACACACTTCACTTTTTCTATTTTTGGCAGTGGACCCCATATTCCACTGACACTTTAAAACTAATTCCACTAACTCATTCTTACTCACATTTATTATAAAATTAATACTTTAAAAAGTAGGACCCACGTCTCACCAACTTTTTCAACACCCTTTCCATTACATTTCTTAAAACCCGTGCCGGATCAAACCGTGTCAAGTAGTGGGGGACGAAGGGAGTACAATTTACCAAAAATAAATGTGTAATGTATCAGAATTTGATCAATTTTTATGATTTTTTCAACAATTCAACAATGAAACGAAGATTGATTTTGACAATAACCTGCCAGTCGCAGAGCTGGTCGGTGATGTCGTTCTCGAGCTGCACGGTCTCGATCTGCAGCTCGCTGACGCGTCGGAACTGACCAGGCGACAAGTCCCCGAGGTCGCCAGTGTGGTGACCTCGGAGAATGTCCACAACATGTGACTCAAACAAGATGCTAGACTCCGTGTAGACAAGGTGGAACGCGGTGGTGGGCCGCCACCCACCGATCCAGTGGAGGGACCGCTCGAGGGTGGTGGTCCACGGCGCCGCGAAGAAGGCCAGCACGTCACCGCGGGCGGCCGCGGCCTTGGATCGGTAGTACTCCGCGTAGTGGGCCACGGCCCTCCCGACCAGCTGGCGGAGCAGGGCGCGCTGCTCCTCGGTGGCCGGGGGGACCGGGGCCCCGCGGAGCTGCTGCACGAGGCCGCGGAGCTCGTCGAACCACGACTCGTAGAAGCGCTGGAAGGACATTGTGGGTGAGTGAGTGTGTGTTTTTGGAGGGGGGTTTTAATAGGGAGAGGGCACGTTGCATGAGAATGGGCTGTGGAGCGGTGCCGCGTGGTGTGAGAAAACTGTTTGAGGTTTATTTCTTTGACACCTAAGCTTTGCCTCCTCCGACCCTTCCATCAATTCAAAGGTTGACCCCAAAACCACCTTCTTCTCTCTCTCTCTCAATCTACCATCTTCATTAATTGTAATTAGTACTCACTCTGTCCCGTAATAGGAGTCATATTTGGTGTCAGTATGAGTTTTTAAAAAGAGTAAAAAATAGTAGATTGAAAAATTAGTGGAATATGAAGTCCACTTTTTTATAGTACTATTAGTTTTATATCCTTCCGTCTCGCAATTAGAGTCCAATTTAGTCATGACACGGGTTTTAAGAAATATAAGGAAAAGTGAGTTGAATAATTTAGTGGAATATGCATCTCACTTATATATAATAGTTTTATAATAACATGTGAGTAGAATAACTTGGTAAAATGTGAGGTCTACTTACTATTTATGGTAAAAGTAATATGACTCTTATTGTGGGACGGAGTAAAATGGCAAAACAAGACTTTTATTGTGGGACGGAGGATTAATAGAATATGAGTGAAATGAGTTAGTGGAACGTGAGACCGGCTTACCATTTATGGTAAAAGTGAAATATAACTCTAATTGAGGATGGACTGAAATGATAAGTATGACTTTTATTATAGGACGGAAGGAGTATTAATCATGAGTGGAAAATGAAACTCTTCTGAATCATCTCGTCAGAGAGAGAAACTTACCCTATATTCGCAGAGACTAATTTTATTGGATGGCAGAGATGCATAAAAAACTCGACCTACCTTTAGTGCATCTTGCTTTATTCCTTAACTAGTAGGAGAAAGCACATAAACTTTATATACATGGACATGGGGAGAAAGTCGTTCATGTGGATGTTTGTTCCTCCCTTCTGGAACCCCAGCAATGCATTGAGATGTGGAGCTGCTTCGCGGCGATCAGGAGATCGACGGCCTGCACCGGGCTGAGGATTCTCATCACCTCCTTAAGCGTCTCCATCCTCAGCTTATCCGCCTCGCATATAACCTCCGCCATCGCTGCCTCGTGCGCTGCCATTGCCGCCTCCACCTCTCCGCTCCACTCCCCCACACTTCGCTTCGCCATCGTTGCCAGCGGCTCATCTGCAATTTCCTCCTGCAAAAAAATACACATTGTTTATGTGTTACGTGTGCGTTTGGATGTTTAGTGCATACGTTCGCCTCGACTAATTAGGGTTCAACGTTCTCCGATTCGAATTTATTAATCACAATTATGATTTGATTGATTATAAGTTTTCATTACCAGTATAACGCGATAATGTCTGATGCTAAAGGTCTCAAATACAAGTCAGTGTTAATTAAATTAAATAAAATAATGCACATGAGTCAGGGCAAAAGCATGAAGGACAAAATGTGAGCAGAGTTATTCTTAAATTAGCTTGAACTTTGACCTTATGATGACTTTTCAGTCCCAATTTACGGAAATGATAGACACTTTCCATTTTCGTTCGTCGCATAAAAATCGTTCTTAACTTCTTTCTCTTTAATAATGTGGACCTTATTCTCCATTTACATATTTCAATAAGTCAATGTGTCTACTTTTAGCGATGCAATTCGATTAGCCGGAAATTTTGTCTCGGGCTATTAATTAAGGTGGTTTTAGGTTTCCTAGATAAAATAATACCAAAATATAATATAGGATTGAGTTGTGAGTGAGATTATTTTAGTCATAGGGGATAGCTATGACCAATTATCTCATGATTATCCATTTAGGATTGAGTTATCTCATGAACCATACACACTACATATTTAATCACGGGATACGATCTTGCAAACCGAACACCCCTAAGTGAATAACGAAAATGAAATGTCAGCATAACGTCAAAATCCGAGCTATGTGTGATTTAATAATTAACCCAAAATTGACATTAATATATAATGTGTGCCTGTAAAGAAGCAATCCTTGTAGAAAACTGGTCCTCCTCCTTGACAGTCTTGCACTGCAGATCGTTGATCATTTCGAGCTGCCTCGCCGAGAGCTCGGCGAGGTTGCCCCGCCTCTCGCCGCGGAGGAACCCGTCGAGCTCGGACCCGCAGACGCAGTAGATGAGCCGGATGAAGAGCGAGGGCCGGCACCCTCCGACCCACATGAAGGCGGTCTCGAAGGCGGAGCACCATGGTGGGGACAGGAGGCACGGCGCGTCCTGCCTCGCCATGGCGGCCCGCCTTTCCGAGTACTCCTTGAAATGCTTGATGCACTTGTCCCTTAGGTGCTCCAGCTCCTCCTGGCTCGTGGCGGTCGGGTCGGCCGCCACGAGCTCGTCGAGGTCCTGCTGTTGCTGCGCCATCCAGTTGCGGAAGGCGCAGCAGAAGTTGGAGTGGTTGGAGGAGGCCATGGGGGAAAGAGGTGGGGTGAGGAGTTGAGGTTGATCATGGTTGGATTTTATAGTTTGCGTGCATGTGATGTAGTAGGGCTGCAGAGGTTGGATGGGTTATTTTGTTTGATGTTTTGTGCATGTGAGAAGAGGCCAAAAATGGTTGGAAATTGGAGAGGATTCGTGTACTACGTCATAGGTATTCAACTACTCCATGTCTCATAAGTACTCCCTCCGTTCCACAATAATAGAGGTATTTCATTTTTTGCATTCGTTTTAAAAAAATGATATAAAATAGTTAAAGTGGAGAAAGAGTGAAGTAAGAGAGAGAATAATGTAGAGAATGATCTTATCTACAATATTCTCTCTCATTTTACTTTTTCTCCACTTTAACTATTTATAATTATTTTTTCAACATGAGTGCGCAAAATGAAATGTCTCTATTACTATGGAATGGAGCGAATATGATTTATGTGTA
Source organism: Salvia hispanica (assembly GCF_023119035.1). Taxonomy (NCBI): domain Eukaryota; kingdom Viridiplantae; phylum Streptophyta; class Magnoliopsida; order Lamiales; family Lamiaceae; genus Salvia; species Salvia hispanica. Next base: position 18,623,156 of record NC_062965.1, on the reverse strand, counting down.
ACTTATCAAAAATGGAATATATGAGTGAAATGTAATGATTTTATAATATAATGTGAGTAGATTAATGAACTACTAAAGTTAAGTTTCGCCTATCGAAAACTATTAAGACTTATTTAAATATCTAAAATGATAAAATAAGACTTCTGAGTGTCGGGCCTATTTCTATGCATTGATTGCCAAATATGACATCTTCAAGAGAGAAAGGTATATTTCTCATCTTCTAAAAATAACAACTATACATTACTTATAAACTCCGAGAGAAGAAGGTAAATTTTGAAAAAGTAAAATAAAATAAGTATTAACTTTATATCTTTTATCTAGAAAAGAGGTATACATCTTTTCAAAATTGAAGAATATATAATATCTTCTTAAATACATTTTTCATTGAAATATAAAGTTTTATTAAAAATAATAAGAATGTCAGTTTTTTTCGGTCATCCCTTCTGAGTAAATCCTAACAATGGATTGTTAACTAGCTAGCCTAGTATTTTCAATATGTCGTGAGTGGGACTTTGAAAATGAAATATGTAAGAAATTCGAGTAAATTAATTAAGCTAGATTCGAAAAGTGGTTCGATAAATGAAGGATCAGAAACAATCAAGGCATTCACCAATTTCAATAATTTACATAAATATGTGTATCAACAATTGATTTTTTTTATTAAAGAATGATATCCAATTAGTAATTTTGATGGGGCCAGTTCCGAATCCACTAGATTTGCCAGTATAAGTTGCTGCAGAAGCTGGTTCGGAATTTGGAGTACTCAAAATGTCAGACGCTACATACTGGAGCAGCGTGCTAACCATGGTCCAAAACTCAATTTCGCAGCACTAACCAAAAATAGTTGCAAGAGTAAACGGAAAATCATTACGGATCTCGAATTATTGGTTAATTGTTGAATAAGGCTTAGAACCAGTAGTTCATTATCTAATACTAGAATTTTCCGTTCTAATACTCTATTTGTAAGGGTTCCAACGCAAGGTTCGTCCACAAGGGTTGAGTCAGGCTTAAGATCAAGCTGAAAGGCGTAATCAGTGTACAATAGGTGAATATACATATACGGTCATTGCTAGTCCCAAGGATGGAATAGGCTAGATTAGTCAAAGATGTTTATCGATTCAACAATGTAAAATAAGAAAGGGTAAAGAGCAGAGAAAATGCCTGAAGGCAGTGTTCGAGCACCAAATGCTATAACAATGAAGAAACTCATGCCATACTTCCAGGAAAAGCCCAAATTTGACATAAGTGGGCAGATAGAGAATAACTAGGGATGTGAGATAACACTCTATAAAAAGCTTGGTAAAATAGCCCCATAACTTCGGGAAATGGCCGCCTCCTCATAAAGGGGTTCGCGATAACTAGATACAATCGATACTTTACTAAAAACCACAAGTCTTTACAACGTTGTAAAACCACGTATTAGGGTTGCTGACTAACACCTACCCAGTGTTGGAGGCCAAGGAAGTTTTAAGAAACAAGAAAAAAGCCAAATTTAGTACTAGCATATATACATTTAGTATGATGTTAATATTATCCAGAGTCTGAATTTGAAAGTTCTAGTACTAAAATATATTTTAATAATTTAATATAATATTCCTTCAGCATTATTTCATAATTATTCAACCGATTTTCGCAACTAGCATAAATGACAAACGGTTCATTTTTCTTCGAGACTGATGCTAACTAGTAACTTGTACTCTACACATCCAGAAAATTTTAATTTATTGGTTTCAATTTTGTCACACAACTTGAATTTGTGGAACAAATAACATTTTCCACCTAATTAGGAAATACAGATCAATCTACACTATTCCATCGTTGTACTATCTACAATATCATAAGCGTTGCAATATAAAGTAATCACTTTGACTAGACACAGATTATTAGAAATACGAAAAAAATGGACAAAAAATTAAACGAATATGAATGTTATTTTTATAATAGAATGAGAGTGGAATGATACAATTGAATGCCGAGTCCACTTACTAAAAATAGAAAAATTGTAATAACACTTTTAAATGCGGGCATCAATTTCTAGTAAAATAGGACTTAATTTAATGGACGGAGAAAGTATATAATTTAGTCAAGATGTATAAAACTGATAGATCCATAGTTCTTAAAATGTGTGTGTGTGTTTCAGCACAGCCTTCTACAGCATATTCACCCATAGTTGCGAGAGTATGAGAGAGACAGCAAGCAGATATCTTCACCATCACTTCACTTAGTGGTCCAAACCTAACGGTTAATCTTCAACCATGCTGATGATTTAATTCAATAGAATAAATCATGTATCAACCTTATAAACAATATTGCTTCCAGAAATAATAGATATAGGTTATTTTATCTAATAGGCATGTAAAACTATATACATTTCGAAAATTCAAGTAGCTTCTGCCGGTTAGTACCTACATTCCCTTTCCATCTGTCTACACGACTCGCACATAGCACGCTAAATAAACTGCGTTCAAGGTTCCAGAAAGAAGAATCCGTGCAAGTCTCTCTCAGGTGTTCCCTCCCAGTATGCCGGTAACCAGAAAACAGTAGTACATTATTTTGGAAGTGATAGGAAGGTGATGACATCTACAACAAGAGTACAACATTGGCCTTCACCGAATTCCATCCACAACTAGCAGTAGATACGACTATAGTATAGCATATTAAAGCTAGTCCAAATATGTAGGAAAGGTGTGGTTTCTTGTGAATATTCATGACTTGGTGCAGATAGTCATATGATTAGAAGCTCAATCGAGAATTCATTCCTAGTGTTTAGCAGGGAGTTTCAGCCCTTGGAACGATCTTAAACAAAGAAAGCGAAACTGCAGATACTGAACTAAACTATCCTATGAAATCAAGGTTATAGAGTAGCTTGCTAATCCATCTACAATACCTTCTATATGCATTTTCTAGTATAAGTAGTTATGCTTTTGTACGCCTAATAAACTCTTCCTTTCCTGTTGCTGGAAATGCTTAAAATCATCAATAAACCTCCACTACTGGTTAAAGATTACCATCAATGAGAAAACTCAAGTTTTTTGTATCCTTCAAAAGGGATTTAGGATGCCAAAATCTCTTAAATTTGTTTTCAATCTATTTATTCAACCATCATCTTCAACTCAGCTGTACAACGATAAATGATTACCCCCTAAGTGATCAAGCCCTTCAATCTACTGCTGAATTACCGTAAGAAGCAGAGCAATTGAAGAACTAGGAGCTGTCTATTCATTCCTATAACACTCATCAATACATCGCAACATATACAAGCAAACCAATAGAGAAGATAATCATTCAAAACAGAAATCCACTCAACATGATAACCTAGTAGCATTACACTCAACACACCATTAGTCACATATATGTAGGCTGTAGCAGAAACTTCAAATTCAAAAAGTAGTTGCAATTTCAGTGTAGTTAGACCATGTTATATGTAATGCTCTTGAAATCATGCCAGAAGTCATCTTAGTCATAGACCGATAAAATGGAGTGGCATTGAAGCTTATACTCCAATCGCAAGCCAATCTTCTACGATATGACTGGAGCCACTAACTCAATCCAAATTAAATGTCGGATAAAAGCTTAAATCATCAGAATTAACCAAACTATCGATGATATGTGCGCATCAAAACGAATAGATGCAGGGATGGAGTCTGAGTCGACTTCCTCACTTACAATACACTGCTGCCCCAAATCAGTAGAATGTGAACCAGCAATTTCTTTCGTTACATTTTTTTATACAAATTCCTTAACTACAAAACTATTTAATAGTAAAAGTTTCCAATTTACTTCACAGACGATATGGCATAACTCAAAAAATCAAAACTCAGAATCATTAGAATCGATATAATTACGCAATACGCACAGAAACAGCAGCAAAATCCTCACATATAGTTTCATCAATCCAAGTGCACAATTTCTCAGCTACTAAATCGCCACAGAATCAAATCTAATAAATTTCAGCTTATTAAAAAACGAAACAAAACTGAATCAATCTCATTCACCAGCCTTCTGTACCACAGCCGGCGAATTTTCCGGAGACGATTCACTCATTTGCTGCTCCTTCTGAATCATCGATTTCTTCTCGTATTCTTTCCACTTGTTAATCACGGCAGTGCAAACAACTTACAGAAAAAAAAAAGTAGCTATTTCAAAACTACGGAAACTGTACGAATGAATTGATGAGTGAGTAGATAAAGTATGTACCTCCGGCGCCGACGAAGTAGAGGAGTCGAGTGAGCTTCGGCGCTACTTCTTCGCCCGGCGGTAATGGTATTGGTTTCATCTCTCTCTCTGGCGCGGAGAATTTGTGATCGGAAATTGGGGTTTCGCGGTTGGGGAAAAATCTCTTAAACCCAGATCCCAAATTAATTTCACTTAATTATTTTGTCAACTATTTTAATTCTTTTTTACAATAAACTGATTAATCACTACTTTCTTAGACTATATACCAAAACTAAGCCACAATTAAATTAGAAATGAGTAATAATTTAATAAGTACAAAATTCATCTTGGTAGCAAGGGATACAATATTTTATGCTGAACAAGGTAATACTGTAGTAGTAGTAGTACATATCGAAAGAGAATTTTGGCAAGTATCGGAGAACGGATCCTCAGCTGTGCCAATTCATATCGAAAGAGAATTGTGGTAAGTATTAGATAGGGCTGGGTAAATATATCGAAAAAACGGTATATCGATCGTATCGTGAGTGGAAAAAGGTGTGTGGAATTTGGGGCCTATTACCAATTATGGAATATTTCAATCGGAAATCCTAAAGTGGAACACCTAAAAATAGTAAATCGGGATTCCTAAAATGGGACGGAGGGAGTAATATTTAGGATGGGTACTTGTGCCAAAATAAATAAACGACAAGACACTTTATTCAATGACTTATATCCTGAAAGTATCATAAATTTATATAAAAATATAAAATAAAGAAAAATGGAAAAAGAATGAAATTTTAACAAAAAGGAAAGAGAAATAAATAAAATGAAAAACACATACCTGCATTTTATTTGTTGAATGCTGCGTTTAATGCACAGCAGCAGAGGATCCCATTCCTAAGTATTGTCAATGAAAATACTAAGTACTATTAGAAGGAGAAACAATGTACTCCCTTCGTCTTAGTTTAAGAGTCTTATTTTATCATTTTCGTCCGTTTCAGTTTAAGAGTCTTATTTAAAATTTACTATATTTTGACATAAAATTTAACCTCATTGTTGATGAAATTTGCACTCAAATATCATTACTTTCATAAAAAAAAACAAAATAAAATTTTAATTACACACTCCAACAACTATTACCTCACTTCAATTATTGCACACTCCAACAATTTCTTAAAGAGTAAAGGCCAAAAGTGGTCCCCAACATATGACCGTTTTATCAATTTGGTCCTTAACATTATCTTTTTTATTATTTGGTCCCTCACAAATGAACTCCGACCTGAATCGGTCCTCCAATTGACAGAACCGTCAATAATAGGCGGTCAACGTTATTTCCGCTGCCAACCTCAGCTTCGGCAACCTTCTAGCACCCTACACTCTCCCCCTCTTCAACCTCAGCTTCGGCAACACCTTCAACCTCCCCCTTCGCCGCCAACTACTCCGCCCCCCTCAACTACACCTGCTCCAACGCCGCCTTCTGATTCTCCGCCTCCGCCAACGCACCCAATCCGACCGCATAACGTTTCCGTCGAGAGTGATGAGGACCTCGCGGTAGACGCCATGGCCAAAATCAGGATTAAAACATCAGAATTAAAAGTTTAAGTTGGTCAAAATCAGGATTAAACCCGTTGACCGTTAGTTTTTAACAGAGTAGTTGACGACGGAGGACCAAAATGATCAAATTTCCATATGTTCAGGACCACAAAATTCAAAATATAATGTTTAGGATAAAAAAACGTAAAATGAGCATATGTTCAGAACCAATTTTAGTCTTTACTCTAATCAAAAAGATAATGTTAAGGACCAAATTGATAAAACGGTCATATGTTGGGGACCATTTTTGGCCTTTACTCTTTCTTAAAATCGATACCTTAGTTAAATTGGACTTTTAAACTGGGATAGAGGTAGTATTTTTTTTTTTTGGTATTGTCAATATCAGTAATCTTTTGCGTTAGTATTATGAAATTGGCTACCATATCTCTAGCTGGGCCGGTTGCTTAATTGTATTAGATTTTGGGCCTAGGAGCTAAATTCTAAATTTGACTCACTAACAATTATATTTGGACGACATGCAGATATTTTGATGAAAGTATGAAATTATATTGAGATATTTGTCTTTAAAATCAAAATTTTACTCAAATTTAGTATTTTTTATGAACTTTAAAATTGATTTAGAATATCACAAACTTTGCACTTTATTTGGAATTTTCCAAATTTATCCAAATAAAATATTTTTTATCAAAATCTTATTTTATGTGAGCAACCGTGATAAGTTTTATAGTATTTTAAACCACTATCATAACAAGTAGGATAAAAAGTCACGTAGAAAATGACATTGATTTAATTATGTCAAGTATGATTAGTCAAATATTTTGATAGACATGCCGTGGGAAATACCAAATAAAGTGCAAAGTTTGTGATATTCTAAAGCAATTTTAAAGTTCATGGAAAATACCAAATTTTGGGCAAAGTTTATGATTTTTAAGACAAATATCCCAACAATATTTGACTCACTTTTAATTTGAAGCTTTCAAAAATTTAAAAGTGGCATCTCGACAAACAAAACCAAAATTCTGATGAAACTATTCAGGAAGAAATTCATGTTTGGATTCCTCAGCATTTGTATCCAATCATAATCTTTATAAATTCTCAGATAATCAGTCTACTATGTGTGTGGATACTTTAGACATGATATTACTAAAATTGTACATACTCAAGAACCCTAGTTTGGATAATCACGCAACAAAACCCTAGTTCGAATATTCATGCAACAGAAATAGAATTGACTAGCTAGGTTTCTCTATATTTTGGATCTTTACCAATATGAACAAAGTAAATCTTAAATCTAACACCTATGTAGATGAAGATTCTTAAAAAACAAATTTATATATTCATGACCAAGAAATATTACATTCTCTTTAGAATATAAACCAAAACCATTAAATAAACTAAACAAGGATGGAATTGTATTTACTAGTCAATCCCTAAAACAAACAAATAAAAAATTAAAAAATGGATACTAGTAATATTTAAATAAAAATTCTGATAAGTTCCATGAAGTTTCAATTTTTACTCAAACAAAACGATGTACTATTTGGTTTATTTTGAGGATATCACCAATCGTCGTTTAGTAAGGTGTTTCATAGACAATTGTAAAAATTAAATAAACATAAGGTGTTTTATAGACAATTAAAAAAAAATAAAAATTTAGATTTTATTTTATTTATTTATTTTTAATTTTTTTAATTGTCTATAAAAACATCTTACTAAACGATGATCTGGTGACCTTAGGTCACGAGTTCAAATCCCAGGTGGGAGACTTTCGGTTCCGCCGGAAGGTGGGTTCGGAACACCTGTGGTCAAACAAACAAACAAAAAAATTAAAATTTTGTTATTTAATATTCCGTTTATGATCAGAATTTGACTAAAATTCATGATTTAAATATTGTTATCCCGATTTACGCACCATCTCCGGCGTCGGGGCCAGCAACACCGGGATTGGCCGGCAGCGGCACGACCAAAAAGCACAACTCTCCGTCGATTCGAAAGCACCACAACTGCACCTCCATGCCCAATTCCAGCACATTCCTCTCCACAATCTCATTCCACGCCCCGTTGATCACGTAGCTACACGACGTCGTCTTCCTCTTCCTCTTCCTCCCCTCGCCCTTCGCCATGACCCACCGGCAAAGCTTCGCGGCCACCGCCTCCCCCGACGCCTCCACGACCCTCACGTCCACGCGGCCCTTCCTCCTCGCCCCGAGGCGCCGCCGCTCCTCCTCCGTCAGGAATCCGTCGCTGATCTGGCTCGCCGGGATCGAGAGGCGGTTGTGGTTTTTGCTCACGTCGGTGCGGAACAGCTCCTTCTGAATCACCAGCGTCGCCGGCGCCGTCAGCTCCTTCCCCCGCGCCATCTCCTCGATCGCCCTCCTGAATTCCTCCGGCAGCCGCGGCGGCGGCGGATCGTGATGCGGCGAATTTTGCCTTTCACTCCTTCCTGCGGCGGAGGAGGAGGATTCTGCAGCGGCGGGAGGCGGCGTTTCCTCCACGGCGTCTCGAAGTTGGATTGCGCACTGCGCGGTGGCGGCGAGGACGTCCAATTTGTCGCCTTCTATCGTGAACAAGTCTTCCACATCTTTCAATGTCAAATCCCTAAATCCCATGATTTAGGGTTTTGAATTGGAAGACTGGTTTGAATGGAAAGAGACGAAGGAGAGAAAATATGAAGACGAAATAGTGATTATTATTTTATAATTTGGTTAAATGTCTTAAGAAAAGCAATTAGGATAATAGTTTTGGATTAACTGAGATATGCATGGTTAAAGAGTTTAATTGAGATATACATGGAACAGACTGGTTATAATCTTACTAATATGATTTTTTTCAATAAATTAATAAGTTAAAGAAAGTCATAAAAAACCAGTACTTTTTCAAAATTGATATGGAAAGAGATGAAGAGAAAGGTTGAAAAAGAAAATATGTTAATTTTCTTTATTTATAAATTTGGAAATATTTTTGAATTACAATGGATATGAAAAGATTGAGAAGGGTGAGAATTACATTGAGAGGAAAGGATTTTATTTTATTTTATTTTATTTTTGTAGTAAATCCATCATCCGTGCCGTGCCCTATTCGGCCCTATTTCAACGGAATCAAGTCAAGTAACAATAGTGTTAATGATCAACAATGTGAATTTTGTAAAACGAAATTTATAATCGAGATATAAATTGGCACGATTTTCTAGCAACTTGTGTAAACAAATTATTGTTAAATGTCTTAACCAAAACGATTAGGATAAAATTTAGGATTAACTAATAATTAACTACTCCCTCCGTCCCAGATAATTCGGGACACTTTGACCCGGCACGAGTTTTAAGAAATCTAATGGAAAGTGAGTTGAAAAAGTTGATGGGATATATGTCCTACTTTTAGGGTCCGTTCGGTTTATAAGTAATAACCATTTAAGCAATGGTAACTAATTGAAACGGCTGTTCGGTTTTGCGAAAACCTTTTTTGCAAGGCCCGCATAATAGAGGGCGGCCCGATGAATATAGGTTGTAATGGACTGTTTATTAATCTCAAAAAAAAGCTGGGATACATATCAGCAATTTTAACAACATTCTGAAATCACAATCCAATTACTTCTCTACCCCTCCTTCATGCCCTTCTCCAAATTTGGGGAACATTGCACGGCAAGAGCTCAAAGACGAAAACACTGAATTCGTCGCCTGAGGTAGCTACAAACTGCAATCGAACTCGAAATCCGACGGCGAGGACGAAGGTCGTACTTTTCAGCAGCCCTAGCAGTTCGATCGCTGTCGATCCGTTGTGAAAGGTGTGTCCTCAAACTACTGTGAAAATGTAGCCATAAGCATAAAATGCATAGCAATGCAATGGGAAACCCATTCCTATGTACTCGGAGAAGAGTAGCACTCACCACGGTGGAGTAGCTGAGCTTGGCGAAAATATGAGAGACAGCGGCGTGCGGGAATGAAGAAATTTTCACAAAAAAGGTCCAATATTTTCGTGAAATTTTCTGAAGGGCATACTTGGAAATAGTTAAATAATAGAGGGGTAGAAAAGAAATTGTGTTCCCTACACATAGTCATTAGGGTCCGTTCGTTTTGTCAAACCAAACAATTGATACACAAACCAAAGAAATAAAATCGAACAAGACAAACAACGGTTTAAAAAAAGCAAACTTAGATACAGATTTGTTTTCCAACATCAAAACTCTATCTGGAAAAATAGTAATTGACAAAACGAACGGACCCTTAATGTATTAGTTTTGTAATAAAATGTGAGTAGGAATGAGTTAGTGGAATATGAGGTCCACTACCAAAAATGCTAAAAGTGAAGTGGGACAAATTATATGGGACGACCCGAAATGGAATACTGAGTTGAATTATCTGGGACGAAGGGAGTAATTAATTGTGACTTTCAACTAAATCTGCCATTTTAAATGATTTCTAGTTAGAGCTTATATCAATAGTGAGTATTTTTTTGATAAAAATTTATTACTATGAATAACTATGAAAGTTATGATTATGTCACATGCAAATATCACCAAATTCGCAATGGCTTCCCTCTATTAATTAACATGTTTTTGGAGTGTTTTCCATCATATACCTCTTGGTAAAGCTGCCCAAGGTTTACCGAACCGGCGGTTAAAACCGAAACCGTAACCGGCGGTTACGGTTCCGAACCGAAACCGCGAAAAATATGCCAAACCGAAACCGTGAATTTTAGAACCGTGGTTCGGTTCAGGTTCCAAATTTTTCGAACCGAAACCGCGACCGAACCGCCGGTTCCGGACGGTTCCGAACCGGCGGTTTCACGGTTCCGAACCGCCAACGCAATGATAAATTTAAACATAGTTAATCCTTATATTAAAACTATACTCCATTAAATAAAATATTGCTGAATGATCCGGTTTATGAGTTTTATACTCTTATATAAATAACTTTCATTTTTAGATTTGGTAATATCCGTAGAAACAATAATGTGGGACAAAATTTTGTAGCAAAAATAACTTTATAATACTATTTGGTAAAACTGGATGGTAATTTGAAAAACATAAGATAAAAGATAATAAAATAAAAATAACTAAATTACAAGATGGAGTCTATGTTGTATGGTTTATGGTAATAACTTTATAATACTATTTCTGATTTTATTAATTAACATATTTTTTTACGTATGGAATCTATGGAGTATGGATAATTATTAATAAATATTTATCCAACATTTTTTAATAAACTTAGAAGAATTGATTACTTTAAATAAAGTATAATAAATTAACATTGGTTGATGTCGTAGTTTTTAAAATTGATTAGTTGAGTCTTCAAAATTGATTAGTTGAGTCTTCAAAATTGATTGATTGAAGGTGGGCGATGGCTGCACTATTCAAAATTGATTGCACAAAACACCATTTCTTTTATTTTTATTTATTTATTTATTTATTCTTAAATGTTGATTTTAAATTCAAATTGGATCTCATTTCTCTCTATTTTTATCTATATTAAATACTCCTCTCTATCCTTACTTACACTCACCTTATTTTAGTGTTAACAAGAATTTCTCTCTTCAATCTCTCAATTTAAACTATCCATTTCCTTGTTCCAATTTATTTTATAATTTCAAACTATATGGCAAAAAAAAATTAACGGAAAAAACCGTGAAACCGCGAAACCGAACCTAAACCGCTACGAACCGTCCGAAAACCGGCGGTTCCGAACCGAAACCGAAACCGTGAAACAGCCTCACGGTTCGGTTCCGGTTCCATATTTCCCAAAACCGGAACCGGCGGTTCATGAACCGTGGGCAGGTCTACCTCTTGGTAGGAGTTTATAGGTCATAATTAGATAGTTGCATTAATTAATCCCAAAAAGATTACTTACATTAATGTTTTTCTCGTTGAACATGATATTTTATTTGATAATGTATAATTTGATTGTGGTCATTAATTTTGGTTGCTTGTTTCTTTGTTTTATGTTGCATTTTCTTTCTTTTAGTTAGTTTAGCCGGTGAAGATTTTCAGTTTTTTCCTTGGTGTTCAATTTTTTGTAAGGATTGTTCTTTTTTTTCTACACAAGCAAATGAAAATAAATTTAAAGGTCTATGGTGGATTCAAATCTAAAACTTTTGGCCTCGGGGTAAGTACTACTAATTTTCTTAGTTTCAATACGTTTATCTTTGTTGTAAGAGTCCGTCAGTGTATTTCAGGACTATTTTCTAATTTTGTTTTTGGATTGTTGCTTTGTCAAACTCTGTGATCACCACCATTATATTAATAGTTAGTGTTTTCACTACAATCAAATCAAAGAACGAATACTTAATTATACAACCCCACTACCCCACAAGCGTAGATACCAAATTTAAAATAATGTTTCGATCATATTTGTGGATTGATGATGTGCACACTTACCCAGAATGAATTATTATTGCATTATGCACTTATTGAGTAATTGATCGATGAGAATTTGGTTGATGATGGTTTTGCAAAAGTTTAATAACTCTGGCTTTGGTAAGAGAATTCATACCAAAATTGTATGCACGCATTTATGGAATTCAAGGTTGTGTCAATTTTTTTATTACTTGGTCAATTAACCGAGACCTTAATTTATGTAAAGAATTGTTAGTTCTTTCTTAACTAATGAAAAGAATTGCGAATGGATGAATTGAATTCTCAATTCTTGTATGCATGCAAATCTGAGAATTAGTATTATAATACTTGGTCAATTTACGGAGAATTAATTAGGTACGTAACTACGTATATTGTGAATGGAGATTTACATTATGGTTTACCAAGAATTTCTTTAGTTAAAATTAAATCTATGTCGTCCACGACTTAAGACTTGTTCAAGGATGAATTTAGTATTCAATCCGTCTCTTAAAAAATAGACTTCTTTTAACATTTCCTAAAAATAACTGCATTTTAAAAAAGTCTAAATCGCCGAAAATATCATTTTATATACCTTTGAAAATATTACAAACAGATTAACACACTAATGATGTGAATCTAACAATCCACTGACATTATTTCATTATTAAATCCACTAACATTATTTCATTATTATTTTCTCTCTCTTTTTTATTTATCAATTTTTCATTAGAATCTTTGTCGTTATAAAAGTTTTTATTTATTGAAACGGATGGAGAGTACTCCTAAACTATGAATAGGACATGATTCATATTTCTTGCACATCAGATTCAGCCAAATCTAACTCACTCATCACATTAATAACATTTGTAAGAATGGAGGTGTAAAATGGACGTGGTGGTTGGACACGTGTACCGTGTTTTCGGAAAAAAAAATCGGTTTGCTTTCGTAGTAGAAAGGAAAACCAGAGAAGGGTATGTCCGTAATTTCAGCATGGTTACATATTTTCCTATATATAGGTGTTAGCACAAGTATGATTGGTATCATAAATATTGAACATATCAGTGTATAAATAGAGAGAGATGGAGAGTGAAATGAAAGAAGCAGGGGATAAGTATAGATCTTTTTTGCATGATGAAGCCAAAAATATAGAGTGGAGACACGGTGGCCCTCCCATTTACGACGCCGTTAACAAGCTTTTTGATGAAGGCCGCACCAAGGTATCTCTCTATCTATCTATCTATTTATCTATCGGTGTAAAGGATATTATCTTTTTCTATGTTTTGCTTTCGCTTGTATTCTACTGTAATTTAGTTTGTTCTTTGCTTACCAATTTTTTTTATTGGAAAAAATATTCCTATATATGTATTTAGGTACTCGTTCTATCTAAAAATATAAAGAGTATAATTGGTAAAGTAAGAGAGAGGAGAAAAGTAATTAAAATAGTGTTAGTGGATAATGAAACTTATATTATTATTAGCATTTAATGATGGACTTTTAGTAGTATAAGTTGTAAATAAATTGAAATATATGGAAAATAAGTTTGGGATAATATTTCATAAATGTAATAAGATATTTTTATGGAACGGGCAAATATAGAAAATACCCTTACCTTTATAGAATGGAGGAATTATCATTTGTTTTTATACTCTCTCAGATAGTAAAAATAATACTATCTCATTTGATCATTTTTAGATGTTTGAAGCTTTATATTCAATTAAATCATTATACTAATATTTTATTTAATAATAAAATTAATATTTATTTTGAGGATCTTTATGGTTGGAGTATCATACAAAAAATAGTGGTGGTTATTAATTCCTTGTTGTTATACTTTTAATTAGGTGAGTTCCTCCTACTTTGTTCTTACGAATAAATTCATATATGAATCATGTGATCTCTCTCTTATATTTGTACAATACTCCTAATATATTGGTTTATTTATAGGAATGGCCAAAAGGATCATTGGAAGAGGTGGTTCAGAATGCTATCAAGTCATGGGAGATGGAGCTCTCTCACAAAACTAACATAAAAGATTTCAAGACTATAAATCCAGACAAATTTAAGCTCATCGTCAATGGTACCCCTCTCTCTCTCTCTCACACACACATACATTCTGGAGTAATATTGATTCATCCATAAATTTCAAATCCATGACTATCATGTTGAAAATTAATTAAATAAATGTTGGTGAGTTGTGTAAAATTGAAACATGTATATTCTAATTAATTTGCTGGTATTTGGAAGCTTGATCCTCTAAAATTTTACCAAACTCTTTAATAATAGTAGATGCGTAAGATACATATATACATCATATTCTAGTATTAATAATTTAATATAGTACTATATAGTACTATATATTATGTGTGTAAATTCTTCACTTGCGCCGTAATATTATAATTGAACCAAAACTTTCATCTTATCTTATCCATTGGTATTTATATTAGTACTATCTAGCAACGTGGTCAGTTATTGGTCATGTTTTTATGTATTCTCCTTCTTGATTTTGAGGGAAAGAGTATTAAATTCTTATTAATTGCTTCAAGACTTTTACCATATGGTGGGGAACAACTTTTATTCAGTGACAAATCATAGGTCAACTCTTTTATTATTGAGCGTGTGTATAATGATTATCTGATTTATCTCAACATTTTATAAGATATTTTAAGCCATATTTAAATCAGTCATTTTATAAGGAAGGGCATAAATTTTATCTGATTATCTCAACGTTTATGATATTTTACAAGTATACCGACATTAAAATTTAATTAGTGTCACAACAATGTCTAGAATACATTTCCTGATTTGAAACCTATGGTGATATTTGGGGTTAAATAATTAATACTCCAACTTAGTGGGACCACAATGTCTAGACTCTAGATCATCACATTTCTCTTTCAAGTCCAATCTGGCAAGAAAAAAATCTCCAAAAAATTTACTATGAATATGCGGTCCACTTTATTTATCAGTTTTATAATAAAATGTAAATAAAATGCGTTAATGGAACGTATAAACCTACTTAAAACTCGTCGAGCGAACTCATCATTTTGTTTTCGAATTATATACTCATATCAAATAGACATAAATCAAACTTTTCGCAAAGTTAATAGTAATTGTTTAAGAGAAGACGTAAGTTTGGGACAGGTACAAGTAGAACCAACCGGGATCTTTTTCATGTCAATTTTTCGATAATTTGTACATGTATAACAGGAAGAGAGGGGCTATCCGGTGAAGAAACGCTGAAGTTGGGGAGCTACAACGCGTTGTTGAAGAGCTCATTGCCTGAGGAATTCAAATATTACAAAGCCGAGGAAGAAAGCTTTGAGTCCTCTCACGACGCATTTCGGGCGGCGCTTCCGCGCGGATTTGCATGGGAAGTGGTGGCGGTTTACTCAGGGCCGCCGCTCATCGCCTTCAAATTCCGGCATTGGGGTTTTTTTGAAGGCCCCTTCAAAGGCCATGCCCCCACCGGAGAGATGGTGCAGTTCTACGGAATAGGAATTCTCAAAGTACTATTTCTCTCTCATTTTACCATATCGAGGAATCTGTTATTACATGTTTCATTTTACTTTTAGTAAATAGTTCTCATATTTTATTAGAGAAATTTAATTCTCATTTTTTACTAGCTAATTAATTTTGCGTACATTTAATTGTAAAATTAATAATGTGTGTGTATAATTATAATATTATTTGGAATTTTTTTTAATTTATTGTTAATAGGTGGATGATTCTTTGAGGGCTGAGGATGTGGAGATATACTATGATCCAGCTGAGCTTTTTGGTGGACTTCTAAAACAACCAATTGTTTCCAGTTCCGACCAACCTCAAAACTGCCCATTTCAACACCACAAAACCACTTAATTATACCTTTTAAATCTCACCTAAGTACTAAGTTTTTATATATGTATTGTTGTATTTTGCATTTCTCTTGGGATTAATCAGTCATGGGTATTGTAATTTGCTGTTCGGATTAATTTGAACTTATGTGTATGTATTATGTGTTGCCTATTATATTTATTCATTCTGTTTTCTTGTGCTACTTTTTATTTTATTTTGCTTTGAGTTCGGGCTAAATAATAGATATGCTGAGGACGACCCCAACAACGAAACAAAATGTTTGATTTCTATAAATCTCATACCATGTATATTTCGTCTGAATTTATGATTTTAGTAGTGGACGGTACGAGTTTCATTGCAAAATTGATAAAATATGAGATAAAAGAGAAAAAATATGAGATAAAAGAGAAAATATGATTGAAATTTGAAATAGATAAACATCTCTAATGAAATTTAATAAATCAAATTAATCAAGGAAACAATTTGAAATCGTATTAATAGCAACTAGTACTATTTTATTTTCATTTCATTAAATAATCAATCTCAAATTTTATGAATTTGGGACTAATTCTCAACCCCAAAATGGAATTAGGTTATAAGTATTAAACTTGGTAGTTGCAAAATAATACTCCATATCATATTCACAACCTTATTATATACTAGCTATATATGGAGAAATCACATTATAATTCTGCACCCAATTGATGAAAATCTAGCAAATGATTCCCTGTTCAAAATTTCTAAAATCTTGATCTAAAACACAAAATCAAGTCGTGGAAGTGCCACTATAAAAGCATGTCACAATCCCCACAAAGATAAAATATATTCCATCTCTTGCCAATTTTCCTATTTCCAAAATTCTTCATATATTTAATAAAAATGCAACTTTTCCCCCACAATTTGGGCTGTGATTGTGGTTGCTTTGATCATCTCACCCAAGCCATACAATCGAGAAAATTCTCATGCATGGAAAAGGGTTTCCCGAAAGTTTTTCGTTTTGTCAACGCCGGTTTCATCCTCGAGCCTTGGCTAGGAGCTCTTCGGACGCTATTAGGTTTAGCCGCAAGCACCGACACGGATATCGAGTTTAGCGGAAAACCCTAGTCCCGAAAGGGGGCATGTTTGGTTGACGAAAAAGTCGACAAAGGATAAGATTCCTGGAAAATGAATCCTGAACCGGAATATGATTCCTATAACTTACTTTCCTGTTTGAAAAATATCAAGATTTCAAATTTATATTTAATTTAAATCCCAAGCTAAATTTTTACTTATTATTTTTATTTATAAAAAAGAATAATAATATAATTTTTAATAAATTATGAATAATAATAATTATATTAGTATATTTATTTATTATGATGGATAGTTTAAATATGATTATCCATCAATATATAATAATATAATTGTAATTATAGTTACATAGTGTATTATACTCATTTATTATAATAATAAATATGATTATTATTAATATGATTATTATAATTATATTTACGTATATTATAACTGAATAAAGTTTATAATTTAAAATTTCACTATGAATTTATTGACTAATTATTAATTTATAAAATATAATAATTAATATTTATTATACCATTTATATTATATAATTAAATTTTAATTATTTAATAAATTATTACTTACTATTATGAATTATTATACAATATTTTTAGCATTATAATTAATGATAATAACAATAATAATAATAATGATAATAATAATAATAAAATTATATTATATTGCATTAAATATGAAAGAATCCTAAAATTGGGAAAAAATATCTAAGAAAAGTTAGATTCGAATCCTGAAAGTTGTATCCTCCGTCCCAAGGAAGATGACTCTTTCTGGACGAGCACGGATTTTAGCAACTTTATTTTGGTGTTAAATGGAGAGAGTAAGAAGAGAAGAGATAAAGTAGGATAAGGGGGTTTCCATTTTAAGTAATGGGTCATCTGTTGGGACAAACCAAAAAGAAAGTGAGTCATCTTTAAGGACATGGAGTACTAACTTTTCTTATTCCCGCATTCGATTACTTTCCCAATTGATTAAAAACCAAAACAAAGCAAGAATTTAAAATTTAAGGATTCAAAGTACTTTTCCGATAATCCCGACAACCAAACATGACCTAAATACTTCAGTTGTATAATATACAAATATATTGGTCACTAATAAAATTGAGTTGTGTGGTTGCATTCATTTAAAGTGGGAAGTGTGGAATATTTTGTATGCTTATATACATAGATATTGGTCACCAAAATAAAATTGAATTGTGTGGATGCATTCATTTAAAGTGGTAAGTGTGGAATATTTTGCATGCTTAGGCAATGGTATTTCATATACTATATTAATCTCTATTTATTGACCATGGCCAATTTATTTTTAGAAAATGATTTGGGCAATAATTTTTTCATTTTTTTTTCATAATGTAACTCATTTGTGTTCTTGAAACTATTATTAGTATCTCTAGGATAAACGTGGTTTTGTCGAAAGTCATACATCGAAATTTTCTCGTATGATTGGCCACGACACGACATATGCGCCTATTTGTAGAAATTGTTTTGTTTTCTAAGGAAAGGTGAAGACGTTGGTCGTTTTAGTATTTAAAAAATGAAGTTGTGAAATTGCAATTTTACCTCTCGTTATAGTAAAAAAAATAAAAAATTATTCTTCCCCTCACGCAAGTTCGCTTTAACTTAAAAACAAACCAATTTCTGTCAATTATGTTCTCGATCCGCCGCTTGTTCAAAGTATGTTTCAAACTATAAGAAAAAAGGAAATTTCATTTCTTTAGCCTTTTTTTTTGTCATTGAATCTGTCCCTGAATAATTTGGGCCCAGTTCAAATTTTGTGTCCATTTTGGGCTACATAAGCCAATAGTAATTGTCATGAAGCGCCGTACTCTATTTTTAATTTTGTGACTAAATTAAAATAGCTACAAATTACAAAAACTCACTTGTAAAATACTCTTTCCATCCGTCATTTAAAAATTGTTTAATTTTAAGAAAATATATAGAAAGAGCTAGTAGAATATGAATTTAAATTTATAGTACAAGAATATTAGTTTTATACTAATATGTAGTACTATATGTAATGATTTGATAGTTTTAGGTTCAGCTACTAAAAAAAAATTTAAAACACATATTGAGGTAGTAATTTTTACGTGACGTAGCAAAAATGAATTTAGGACATTATTATTGGGACATAGGATATTAACATTATTTACGGATGTTAATTTTTGTATAATTTCGGATTAGCCCATCAAATAGATGTACCTATTATATGGCACATAAAAATGCATACAAGTACACTACAATTACAATATACACTTACCATCCTACTAGCAAAATTGGAAGCTCTAACAAACACATATTCCTTTAAACCAAAAAAAAAAAAAAAAAAACTAACCTAAAACCAAGCCTAAGACCTCATCCAAGAACAAGATCAGCACAGATAAACTTGGCACTGAACGACACTCTTGCCAATCCTGAACCCCGGCGCGACGCTCAGCGCCACGAGAGGCTCCGGAAGCAACATGGCATCGTCGCTCAAGCTCTCCATGTACACCTCCGAGAACCGGCTCCCCTTCCTTACTTGAAGGCAGAGATCTCCGGCTCGGAGGATAGAGCCAGGCGATGCAATAGCCACACGCGCTTCGCCATCTCGCTGAATGCTGCGAAGAAGGGCGTATCCGGAGCCCACCGGATTCCACGCTATCCCTTTGGTCCAAGCTGCCGAAGAGACGCTTCCATCTTCGGGTGCACGAGCTCAAATACTTCGCGCGACAGAATGCTGCGAACGAAGAATTAGGCGGTTGAATCCATCGAACATTTTTCGCACACGAAGGACTCGAATGCAAACACTTATGGCTAGGGTTACGGAAACGAGCGCCTGGCTCGATCACCTCGGCCGCTGCATCCAAATCCCAGCCAGCAGATACCATCTCTGTGATCAGAAGCCGCACGAAGGCTCGGATAGATTTCAACGTCTCCCGGTGGGACGATACAAGGTTTCCGACCCTCGTCTCGGGAGAAAAATTGCCCGCTCGAGCTCAGCCTCGTCTCGAGCAGCTTGTTAGCCTTATTAGCTTCTGAGAGCTTCTTTTTAGAGAGGCGGTCTCCGAGTCTCGGTGTTTGAGCAGAGAATCGAGCTTCTTGGCCGTGACCTCGTACATTTTCAGCGTATCCTCTGCTCTCGAATCTCGGATAAGAGCAACGCGTTCCTGGAGACGCCTCGTTCAGCTGTTTCTTCAAGTAAGCCTGCTTCAACTCGGACAGACGCTTGAGCTCGGATATGACCATCTCGTCGGCCGCTTGGATTCCATCCGCGTCGGGAGGAGATTGCGCGAACTGCATCTCCGCGTACGCAGCTTTAACAGCAGACACTGAAGCAAATAGTTTTGAGAGAAAGGCTTCTTGGACCATCCGGCCATCGTGGCGAAGCTCCTCCTCGTCTCTGTCTCTAAACGTCTGAGCCTCGAAACCATCTTTCTCTGCCTTGTCACGAGACTTTGCCTTCCGAATACCGCCATCGTCTGGAGCTACTCCCGTGACTGCACGAACGTGCAAGACCTTGGCGATGGCCCGGGCCAATCTACTCTTTCTCGCGAGCGTTCCACTGAATCCATCTGAACAAAAAATGCGTCAAAGATGAAGATGAAGAACAATAATAAGGAGAGCAAATCAACCACAAGAATTAGCCATAGTGAGAATGTTTAATAAACAACTTTGAAAAATCAAGAAAAGGGGACACAAAACTAGACAAAGTTCTGTAAATTAGTACTGACAAAAGCATGATTGTGGGAATAGACAACCAAATTGAAAAGTTAGGTAGAACTATTAGTCATAATATTCTACTACAGCATACAATGTTTGACCCTCAAATGATTTCTTCAAAATTGTCTTTGAAAGACAGCAAGAAATAGAAATGTGAACCAAATCTTGAATAAAATATTGAGGAAGAACATGTTTAGTATGTGATGGAGACAGAAATTTACAAGGGAATGTGAAGACAAAAAGGCTCGAATTAGGCATTCTCGGGCAATAAAGCGTTAGCATCATGTCGTATATATGCATCTTAGATTGAAAACGAAAGGGCGAGTGTAACGAGCCGATAAATCTTGATCCCTCATTAATCACCATCACCTTAAATAAAAATCTAACATAGATGCAACAAAATACATCTTTCGGTGTTTAATCAGTGACAACTACTGGTTGACACAAGAGACCGAAAACAGACTTATCAGCGATAAAGTGTTCACATCGTGTCGAATATGCATCTTAGATTGAGAACGAGAGGGCTAGTGTAACGAGCCGATAAATCTTGATCCCTCATTTGTCTCCATCAAAATACATCTTTCAGTACACAAATCTACCAATACAAATGCAAGACATCCAATCCACCTAACAGTCTAGGTAACAACCATTTGGGACCAAATAAATATGATTGTCTCACCAAAAACAGAAAGAGCCATCCCCGGCTCACTACTCCCCGGTTCACCCTAGCAAACCGGGTGATTCGGAGACTAGCTACCGCCACGTCAGCTAACAAGAATTCCTAGCAATCACTATACAGAAAGGGACATAATTAACCAAAATTAATCATAACCTTCCAACAAGTTTTGAAAAATCCAACACCCCACACACATCAACCAACGGATAAAAACACAACCACAGTCCTAAAAGTAGCTCTCATCCCTGCAGATTTTAATCTGGACCCTACACTCTTTCACTCACGTGATTAAAATTCAAAACAAACAATTACACCAGGTGATCACGTGGCACTCACGTGACAACACATCCCAATTGCTCCACAGACAAAAAATCACCACAACAGTACAAAGGTAAGTAAAGCAAGAAAAAAATGGATAAAGATTGGATTTTTACCAACACCCAAAGCTTAATCTCGACTCCCAGAAATCTTTAACCGAAAGAAGCTGTGGATTTGGGATTTTTCTATTGAGGAAGCGTGGAACACTAGAAGAAAACAAGCTGCTCAACCCCTGAGATCAAGAAACCTGGAAAATGTCAAAAGAAAAGACATACATGTAGAAATATAAACGCACGTGAGCGTGTAGTGTGTGTATTTGTATGTATGGAAAGAGAATGAGATAAAGGTAGAATCTTTAAGCAGAATATGTTATTAGAAGCTCAGAAGAAAGCAGGAACCCCAACAAAATCCAGTCTTTAAAAGAGTTATATTGTTAAGCAATGAAAAAAACCATTGCAATGAAAGAAAGCGAAGACATGGAGAAGTTTGTGGAGATAAAGATATGCACCTGCAAAGAAAATGGGTGAGTATTGGTTGTTGCTCTGAAAAGGAAGAGTTAAGAGTGACGAGGGAGAAGGCTGGACTGGACTGACAAAAGAAAGCATTGGAAAGTAGAAACATTATAACGATAGAGTGGGGACAAATTCCTTATTTTGGAGACTTTTTGGACGGTTTTGTCCTTTTGCATTGGGAGTCGTGCTTGCAGTCGTGAGGTTAAATTGGTCAAATCGTGCTCTGTCTGATAAACGCGGCTTTTGGACAGAACGGTGGGAATGGGCCAAGTCTAGTAGACTGCAGCTGCTCAAGTTTTTAATACCTCCATCATTCCTTTTGGAGTTTCCATTATAAATGACTTATTTTCATTTTTAAGAAAAGTTATCTCTCTTACTTTATTATCCTCTACTTTATTTTACTTCTCTCATCTACTTTTCCCTCTCTCATACTTACTCTCTCCACTTTAACTTATTTAAATATCATTCCTTAAATCTCGTGCCAAAAGAAGAGGTCACTTATCTTTGGACGAGAATAATGTTTAATTTAATTTTATTTAATTTATACTCCAATAACATTTTATTTAAACAAATCCAATGGGATTACATAACGAGTAAAAGGAGGAATAAAATTTAAAAACTTCATAGAATCTAGAGATATCTTTCAAAAGTTGACCATAATCTCCACTACTATTTCAAAGACGTTCATCTTATGGTACACTTGTCATAAGCGAGTACTACCGATTGAACATCCATCTCGAATTCTATTTTTATTTATCCCTTACTTTTGATCCAACTCCACATCTCCCTCAAGTTTAGGACTATGGCCATAGTTAGTTCAACTAAACTTCCCAACTGACCACACATCACGCTACCACTGTCCATTCAAAATCTTGAACAACCACGCCACATCCAAAGATCAATTTAATAGTAGCACTCACTGTAAGACATCAATTTAATTTCTACCGTCATTCCAAAAATATCTTTAATTTTATTTATTCTATTCTCAATTTTGAGGGTTTTTTTTATATAAATAGGAACACAATGACCTTTTTCCATTGGATTTTTGTTGTTGGGGTTTTCAACTAATCTTTGGCTTTAAGCCAAGTTTGTCAGTATTGACTACATACGACAAGATAGAAATTGATAATTAAAATATTAAAAACTAATTTATTAAAGTAAAATAAAATAAATGGTCTGAGGGCTGAGGCGTAGATGGGCTGATATTTTGTTAAGTATAGTATTTTTTTTCAACCCAAATCTTTCCTCATTTTGGTAGACCTGGCCTGGCCCATGGGGCTAGACTAATGTGCCTGCTCTAGCACAGTGGGCCATAAGGCTGGGTCCGATTGGCCCACGGCCCACCTTAAAATTTAACACTTGAAACCTCATGGGCTCAGCTCAGGCTCGGCCAGACTTTCTAATTTTCAGCTGGTAAGTTTTCGTGCAGCTAACCAAATGCAGCCCGATTTTGAGGAAAGTGTTTAGAGTTAAGGGTCGAGGAAAGCTCATTAGGCTTAGATCGGGCTAGGGTAATCCGTTGTCACCATTCGAGATGTGCAGCACTAGGCAAACCCACCCTTTTCATGTGCAATAGTTGGTGGATCCGAGCTAAGAGCATCCGATCACAAGAATACTCACTCTACCAGTGGACGATCATCCCCAAAGGGGCATAGCTCAACATTTCGTTACGAGAATGATGAGTGGAGCCAGCAAGAAAACTGAAGATAAATAAGGAAAACTGAAGATAGGGAAAGAAAGAGTCTTTCAATAGTTCAATTAGGGTTAGCAACGGGCCAGATCATTCCACAGTCTCATAGCTTGTCGTTTTTTGCATTTTTACACCCAAAGTTATCAGTTCTTCCTCAAGAGAAGAAACAACTTTTGATCAACCTTGAACTTGTGCATCTTCAGAGGATCGCCTCTCAGCATCAACTGAAGTCCTCCAAACGAAATATACACCTCCCCGTCGAAAATGAATGAGGGCCGATATTTAATGTCGGAAATCAAGATAACAGCAAGCAGTCATGCAACAATTTATTCAAACAAGTATAGCTCATCTCCAAACAAAATTGCTAACTTCACGTTCTAGGGGTAACAACAGCTATACGTACACTTTAACATCAGCATCCCCTTCACTCTTTGCATCAGCCATCTTATACAAAAGACCGTGCATCACATACTCGAATTTGTCCGCCAGTGATTTCGACTCCCCTGCAATCAAAGGATAACAACTTTTAGGGGGTTTTTCACTTGAACTCGGAAGCTCTAGGACTTCGATACACGCATCATTGGACCTAATTTTGCGCGATTCATATCCCTTTAAATAAGACTTGCTAGTCACATGTAATCCTCGATAGACCCAAGCTTCTAACACTCTCCAAACGCACTACTAAACAAGTTTATCCCTTTACTACAAAGGAAATGATCATTGCAATATTTCGATATTCAAGAACACTGATTGCACTCGAATAACATGAGTAGCAAGCATTGACACGACGTAAAATCCTATTTCTAGATATCCTCAAAATGGCAATTCTTGCAGAGACAAAGAAAAGGACACGACTGAACCGTTGATAATCAGAGAGTTAAATCAGCATCCTGTGTTTCTCAGTAGGAAGCATGGGATACAGCTCAGAGTGCACATCCAATTCCACAAAAAAATCGTTTTCTTCACTCCTTGCATTTATCCTAGAAACTGCAGAAATCATCAGCAAAGCCAATCAAGCTCAATCCAACCAATTTTTTTTCTGTTTCATAATCATCGTAGTTTGAAGTTTAGTAAATGAATCCATAAAACATAGTTTTACCATCTTCTTTGTTTACCTTTGTCATACACTACTCGGCTATCAGTATTGACCACTTCGATTACCTCATCGAAATACAAATCAGCCATAGCCTACCAAGAGAAAACAAGAATTTAGCTATACAATGAACTCCAAGACAAAGATAGCACTCATATCAACAGTGGAAGAATGTTTGAGCTAATCAACTTCAATGAATGCGTGCAAGCCAGCATTTGTCGATTTGATTGAGTGGATGCAAATTAACACAGAATTGGTGAATATAAATTGTGAGCCCTAAAAAGTGGCCGAGCTAATTCAAAATTTAGGGTCCGATTTTACTGTTCATACAATTCAATTGTGTGTGATACAATAGCGCTGAAAAGATCGATCAAAGCTCAATATACGCATTAATGGATGTAAAAGAGATCTGATTCCAAATTTAAGAAAATGAGTTTACCAAACGATTGAGCTGGGCGATTCGTTGCTCTGAGAGAGGCGATGAGGGGTTTTAGGGTTTTTCCGAATTTTGTTTCTCTCTTACTTTAGATATGTAAAATATGTAATTAATTACTAATAACAATTTTAATGGAGTATTTTTCTAAATGTCTTTGTATAGGCAAATAGTAGTACCATAAATTTTAAAGACTATGCCAGGGCAAACTTCGAGCGCTATTTAGATAATGAAAGCGGCTGAGTTGGTAAGGCGTTTTTCTCTAGCTAATAGGTTGGAGGTTGAGTCATCACGCATATAGTTGATCCTCTTAAATTAAAAAAATAAAACTCAAACCTACTCATTTGATCAACTTAACGCAAAGTATCCTATTTATTTTAATTTGTAATTGGCACGCTAAATTGTAAAACTTAAAAATGTGATTGACTAGGACGTATCAAACCATATTTTAAATTAAAGATATGGATTCGACTAGGCGATACTATCATACCAAACTTAATTTTTGCCAAATCGAGTCCGTACAATTATTGAAAAAATTGTTAAAATTATGATACGCAATTAAAATACTTGAATAAGTAGTTCAATAAGAGTTGAATCAAATCGGTATTGATATATCGACCTTCAAGCATCCGAAATATATGCTTCAACCAGAATTGGTAAATTAAAAACCTTAATTTGAGGAAACAACAAAAATTCTCCATCATTGCTATGTTTTCTGTTAGAAGTTGATCATCTTTGGATTAAACAAACAAGCAAAGGCCAATAAATCAAGTAGGAGTACTAAAATGAACAAGCAAAAGCTCAACTAAATCTCCATTAGAATTCTCCAAGGTGTGAACAGGGATTTTTGTTCTTTACATTCCTCAGCTAACCAAAATTGAAAAGTTTCAGTCAAGTAACTAGCTAGCTCAGTGGAATGTCATCAGAAACCGAAGAAACCAAGTTCGCTGGCCTTCTCCTTCTCGAACGTCTCGAAATACTGGTATATAATGGTAACTGCCAGCAAAATTCCTGTGCCGGAACCAATTGCGCCCATGAGATCTGCCAAGACTGTCAGCGCACCAATGCATATCCCGCCAAATGCAGCAGCAGTGGGAATGTAACGGTTTAGCTCCTTCTGCAGATTCGACTCTCTATGCCCGGGCATCACCATTTGTTGTTCCTAGATGTGAAAAAGACGAATTAGATTCGGTATACTACAGTTGGTTGGAAATGAATCTATCTTATGAGAAATAAGCTTTCCAAATGGTGAAAAAACTTGCAAGTCGCTATCACGATTTCAGCATCATGCTTGTTTTATGCCAAATGTATGCAAACAAATCAACTTAAAAGCGAAACAATGGACATCCAAAGAGTGTTTTGTAATGTAGCATGTGTAATCTAACACGAATATAGACCCTTATGAATAACGAGGATACCTTCAGCTGCTTTGCCACATCCTTGGCTGAGGATCCCGAGACCTCAATCCACGTTTTTGAAAATAAAGCACAAGCTGACAGCATAAATACGATGTAAAACAATCCATGAAAAGGATTGGCCAATATATCTGCCATGCTGCAAAACCAGCCAATTGGAGAGATCAAAGAATGCAAATCAATTTAGATACATAGATAAGCAACGAATCGTAAATAATACTAGCACTTACCTTGATGGGGCAGTTATATAATAAGCAAGACCCCCAACAGGAACAGATTGACCAGAGTATTCAGATTCCTTCCACTTTCCCAGAAGGTTTACAAGGAAATTTCCACTGTATTTCCTATACAGCAACTGCAAAAATGAAAAGCAAACATTTGTTACCAGCTGTATTTGAGAGAAAATGGCATCCCAACCAATAATTCAACGAAAAATAGCTTGTTACCTGGGAAATGAAGTAGAGGTTGGATACAAGGGCAGACTGCAAAATAATGGGCATATTCGAAGTGTAGAATAGCTTAATAGGATAAGAACCCTGTTGCCCCCGAGCATTCTTTGACCTCACTGGCAAAACGACACGGAACCCTTGGAAGTAAATGACAATAAGGAAGACCAGGACAGTGGCCAGCAAGTTTGTGACATTGGGAAGGTTCTGCCGGTAGAATGCCTCTCGTAAAGCACGAACCTTGTCGGTCCGAGTTATCAACAAATGGAACAAAGCAATG
Organism: Salvia hispanica; assembly: GCF_023119035.1. Classification (NCBI taxonomy): domain Eukaryota; kingdom Viridiplantae; phylum Streptophyta; class Magnoliopsida; order Lamiales; family Lamiaceae; genus Salvia; species Salvia hispanica. The sequence goes on along the minus strand of NC_062965.1, from coordinate 18,595,650 downwards.
ACAGCACCTTCAAATTCAGCTCCACGCCCACTGTTGATAGTAGTTGGGCTAAATGCTTTCCAAATGATGTTTTCACTGTAAAATAAAGAAGATTCTAATAGATAAATACCATCACTCTTGTCCAGAAAGTAGTACTAATATAGAAAATATCTGGATAATAACCACTTACCAAATATTGGTTGCAATGAAGAGTGAAATACCAGATCCAAGTCCATATCCTTTCTGGAGAAGCTCATCCAGGCAAATAACTATAATGCCCGCAAAGCAGAGTTGCAGAATAATAAGGATTGCATTCCCAACTCCAAGTTGGCCCACGCTGCCATACATTCCAGAAAGAACATATGCAACAGCCTCACCTACCGCAATTAAGATGCCCAGTAACTTCTGTGCTCCATTTCTGGTCAAGGACAGAGACAGTGATTATTAGCATGCCACATGCAAAATAAGATGAAGAGAAATTGAACTGGAGGATAAAGCAATACGCTCCATCACTGTGCCTCTGTTTGAGGCAAGAATGACACGCATCCAATAGAATGGATCTGCACCAGTTGT
>NC_062965.1:18489041-18594998 GCF_023119035.1 Salvia hispanica | reverse complement strand
AAAAAATATCTAAGAAAAGTTAGGATTCAGAATCCTGAAAAGTTGTACTCCCTCCGTCCCAAGGAAGATGACCTCTTTCTTGGACGGCACGGGATTTTATGCAACTTTATTTTGTGTGTTAAATGGAGAGAGTAAAGTAAGAGAAAGAGGATAAAGTAGAGATAAGGGGGTTTCCATTTTAAGTAATGGGTCATCTTGGTTGGGACAAACCAAAAAGGAAAGTGAGTCATCTTTAATGGGACGGAGGGAGTACTAACTTTTCTTATTCCCAGATTCTGATTACTTTCCCAATTTGATTAAAAACCAAAACAAAGCAAGAATTTAAAATTTAAGGATTCAGGTTACTTTTCCAGACAGAATCCCGACAACCAAACATGACCTAAATACTTCAGTTGTATAATATACAAATATATTGGTCACTAATAAAATTGAGTTGTGTGGTTGCATTCATTTAAAGTGGGAAGTGTGGAATATTTTGTATGCTTATATACATAGATATTGGTCACCAAAATAAAATTGAATTGTGTGGATGCATTCATTTAAAGTGGTAAGTGTGGAATATTTTGCATGCTTAGGCAATGGTATTTCATATACTATATTAATCTCTATTTATTGACCATGGCCAATTTATTTTTAGAAAATGATTTGGGCAATAATTTTTTCATTTTTTTTTCATAATGTAACTCATTTGTGTTCTTGAAACTATTATTAGTATCTCTAGGATAAACGTGTGTTTTGGTCGAAAGTCATACATCGAAATTTTCTCGTATGATTGGCCACGACACGACATATGCGCCTATTTGTAGAAATTGTTTTGTTTTCTAAGGAAAGGTGAAGACGTTGGTCGTTTTAGTATTTAAAAAAATGAAGTTGTGAAATTGCAATTTTACCTCTCGTTATAGTAAAAAAAAATAAAAAATTATTCTTCCCCTCACGCAAGTTCGCTTTAACTTAAAAACAAACCAATTTCTGTCAATTATGTTCTCGATCCGCCGCTTGTTCAAAGTATGTTTCAAACTATAAGAAAAAAGGAAATTTCATTTCTTTAGCCTTTTTTTTTTGTCATTGAATCTGTCCCTGAATAATTTGGGCCCAGTTCAAATTTTGTGTCCATTTTGGGCTACATAAGCCAATAGTAATTGTCATGAAGCGCCGTACTCTATTTTTAATTTTGTGACTAAATTAAAATAGCTACAAATTACAAAAACTCACTTGTAAAATACTCTTTCCATCCGTCATTTAAAAATTGTTTAATTTTAAGAAAATATATAGAAAGAGCTAGTAGAATATGAATTTAAATTTATAGTACAAGAATATTAGTTTTATACTAATATGTAGTACTATATGTAATGATTTGATAGTTTTAGGTTCAGCTACTAAAAAAAAAATTAAATCACATATTGAGGTAGTAATTTTTACGTGACGTAGCAAAAATGAATTTAGGACATTATTATTGGGACATAGGATATTAACATTATTTACGGATGTTAATTTTTGTATAATTTCGGATTAGCCCATCAAATAGATGTACCTATTATATGGCACATAAAAATGCATACAAGTACACTACAATTACAATATACACTTACCATCCTACTAGCAAAATTGGAAGCTCTAACAAACACATATTCCTTTAAACCAAAAAAAAAAAAAAAAAACTAACCTAAAACCAAGCCTAAGACCTCATCCAAGAACAAGATCAGCACAGATAAACTTGGCACTGAACGACACTCTTGCCAATCCTGAACCCCGGCGCGACGCTCAGCGCCACGAGAGGCTCCGGAAGCAACATGGCATCGTCGCTCAAGCTCTCCATGTACACCTCCGAGAACCGGCTCCCCTTCCTTACTTGGAAGGCAGAGATCTCCGGCTCGGAGGATAGAGCCAGGCGATGCAATAGCCACACGCGCTTCGCCATCTCGCTGAATGCTGCGAAGAAGGGCGTATCCGGGAGCCCACCGGATTCCACGCTATCCCTTTGGTCCAAGCTGCCGAAGAGAGACGCTTCCATCTTCGGGTGCACGAGCCTCAAATACTTCGCGCGACAGAATGCTGCGAACGAAGAATTAGGGCGGTTGAATCCATCGAACATTTTTTCGCACACGAAGGACTCGAATGCAAAACACTTATGGCTAGGGTTACGGAAACGAGCGTCTGGCTCGATCACCTCGGCCGCTGCATCCAAATCCCAGCCAGCAGATACCATCTCTGTGATCAGAAGCCGCACGAAGGCTCGGATAGATTTCAACGTCTCCCGGTGGGACGATACGAAGTTTCCGACCCTCGTCTCGGGAGAGAAAAATTGCCCGCTCGAGCTCAGCCTCGTCTCGAGCAGCTTGTTAGCCTTATTAGCTTCTGAGAGCTTCTTTTTTAGAGAGGCGGTCTCCGAGTCTCGGTGTTTGAGCAGAGAATCGAGCTTCTTGGCCGTGACCTCGTACATTTTCAGCGTACTCCTCTGCTCTCGAATCTCGGATAAGAGCAACGTCGTTCCTGGAGACGCCTCGTTCAGCTGTTTCTTCAAGTAAGCCTGCTTCAACTCGGACAGACGCTTGAGCTCGGATATGACCATCTCGTCGGCCGCTTGGATTCCATCCGCGTCGGGAGGAGATTGCGCGAACTGCATCTCCGCGTACGCAGCTTTAACAGCAGACACTGAAGCAAATAGTTTTGAGAGAAAGGCTTCTTGGACCATCCGGCCATCGTGGCGAAGCTCCTCCTCGTCTCTGTCTCTAAACGTCTGAGCCTCGAAACCATCTTTCTCTGCCTTGTCACGAGACTTTGCCTTCCGAATACCGCCATCGTCTGGAGCTACTCCCGTGACTGCACGAACGTGCAAGACCTTGGCGATGGCCCGGGCCAATCTACTCTTTCTCGGCGAGCGTTCCACTGAATCCATCTGAACAAAAAATGCGTCAAAGATGAAGATGAAGAACAATAATAAGGAGAGCAAATCAACCACAAGAATTAGCCATAGTGAGAATGTTTAATAAACAACTTTGAAAAATCAAGAAAAGGGGACACAAAACTAGACAAAGTTCTGTAAATTAGTACTGACAAAAGCATGATTGTGGGAATAGACAACCAAATTGAAAAGTTAGGTAGAACTATTAGTCATAATATTCTACTACAGCATACAATGTTTGACCCTCAAATGATTTCTTCAAAATTGTCTTTGAAAGACAGCAAGAAATAGAAATGTGAACCAAATCTTGAATAAAATATTGAGGAAGAACATGTTTAGTATGTGATGGAGACAGAAATTTACAAGGGAATGTGAAGACAAAAAGGCTCGAATTAGGCATTCTCGGGCAATAAAGCGTTAGCATCATGTCGTATATATGCATCTTAGATTGAAAACGAAAGGGCGAGTGTAACGAGCCGATAAATCTTGATCCCTCATTAATCACCATCACCTTAAATAAAAATCTAACATAGATGCAACAAAATACATCTTTCGGTGTTTAATCAGTGACAACTACTGGTTGACACAAGAGACCGAAAACAGACTTATCAGCGATAAAGTGTTCACATCGTGTCGAATATGCATCTTAGATTGAGAACGAGAGGGCTAGTGTAACGAGCCGATAAATCTTGATCCCTCATTTGTCTCCATCAAAATACATCTTTCAGTACACAAATCTACCAATACAAATGCAAGACATCCAATCCACCTAACAGTCTAGGTAACAACCATTTGGGACCAAATAAATATGATTGTCTCACCAAAAACAGAAAGAGCCATCCCCGGCTCACTACTCCCCGGTTCACCCTAGCAAACCGGGTGATTCGGAGACTAGCTACCGCCACGTCAGCTAACAAGAATTCCTAGCAATCACTATACAGAAAGGGACATAATTAACCAAAATTAATCATAACCTTCCAACAAGTTTTGAAAAAATCCAACACCCCACACACATCAACCAACGGATAAAAACACAACCACAGTCCTAAAAGTAGCTCTCATCCCTGCAGATTTTAATCTGGACCCTACACTCTTTCACTCACGTGATTAAAATTCAAAACAAACAATTACACCAGGTGATCACGTGGCACTCACGTGACAACACATCCCAATTGCTCCACAGACAAAAAAATCACCACAACAGTACAAAGGTAAGTAAAGCAAGAAAAAAAATGGATAAAGATTGGATTTTTACCAACACCCAAAGCTTAATCTCGACTCCCCAGAAATCTTTAACCGAAAGAAGCTGTGGATTTGGGATTTTTCTATTGAGGAAGCGTGGAACACTAGAAGAAAACAAGCTGCTCAACCCCTGAGATCAAGAAACCTGGAAAATGTCAAAAGAAAAGACATACATGTAGAAATATAAACGCACGTGAGCGTGTAGTGTGTGTATTTGTATGTATGGAAAGAGAATGAGATAAAGGTAGAATCTTTAAGCAGAATATGTTATTAGAAGCTCAGAAGAAAGCAGGAACCCCAACAAAATCCAGTCTTTAAAAGAGTTATATTGTTAAGCAATGAAAAAAAACCATTGCAATGAAAGAAAGCGAAGACATGGAGAAGTTTGTGGAGATAAAGATATGCACCTGCAAAGAAAATGGGTGAGTATTGGTTGTTGCTCTGAAAAGGAAGAGTTAAGAGTGACGAGGGGAGAAGGCTGGACTGGACTGACAAAAGAAAGCATTGGAAAGTAGAAACATTATAACGATAGAGTGGGGACAAATTCCTTATTTTGGAGACTTTTTGGACGGTTTTGTCCTTTTGCATTGGGAGTCGTGCTTGCAGTCGTGAGGTTAAATTGGTCAAATCGTGCTCTGTCTGATAAACGCGGCTTTTGGACAGAACGGTGGGAATGGGCCAAGTCTAGTAGACTGCAGCTGCTCAAGTTTTTAATACTCCCTCCATCATTCCTTTTTGGAGTGTCCCACTATAAATGACTTATTTTCATTTTTAGCAAAAAGTTATCTCTCTTACTTTATTATCCTTCTACTTTATTTTCTCTTCTCTCATCTACTTTTCCCTCTCTCATACTTACTCTCTCCACTTTAACTTATTTAAATATCATTCCTTAAATCTCGTGCCCAAAAGAAGTAGGTCACTTATCTTGGGACGGAGGGAATAATGTTTAATTTAATTTTATTTAATTTATACTCCAATAACATTTTATTTAAACAAATCCAATGGGATTACATAACGAGTAAAAGGAGGAATAAAATTTAAAAACTTCAGTAGAATCTAGAGATATCTTTCAAAAGTTGACCATAATCTCCACTACTATTTCAAAGACGTTCATCTTATGGTACACTTGTCATAGCGAGTACTACCGATTGAACATCCATCTCGAATTCTATTTTTATTTATCCCTTACTTTTGATCCAACTCCACATCTCCCTCAAGTTTAGGACTATGGCCATAGTTAGTTCAACTAAACTTCCCAACTGACCACACATCACGCTACCACTGTCCATTCAAAATCTTGAACAACCACGCCACATCCAAAGATCAATTTAATAGTAGCACTCACTGTAAGACATCAATTTAATTTCTACCGTCATTCCAAAAATATCTTTAATTTTATTTATTCTATTCTCAATTTTGAGGGTTTTTTTTTATATAAATAGGAACACAATGACCTTTTTCCATTGGATTTTTGTTGTTGGGGTTTTCAACTAATCTTTGGCTTTAAGCCAAGTTTGTCAGTATTGACTACATACGACAAGATAGAAATTGATAATTAAAATATTAAAAACTAATTTATTAAAGTAAAATAAAATAAATGGTCTGAGGGCTGAGGCGTAGATGGGCTGATATTTTGTTAAGTATAGTATTTTTTTTTTCAACCCAAATCTTTCCTCATTTTGGTAGACCTGGCCTGGCCCATGGGGCTAGACTAATGTGCCTGCTCTAGCACAGTGGGCCATAAGGCTGGGTCCGATTGGGCCCACGGCCCACCTTAAAATTTAACACTTGAAACCTCATGGGCTCAGCTCAGGCTCGGCCAGACTTTCTAATTTTCAGCTGGTAAGTTTTCGTGCAGCTAACCAAATGCAGCCCGATTTTGAGGAAAAGTGTTTAGAGTTAAGGGTCGAGGAAAGCTCATTAGGCTTAGATCGGGCTAGGGTAATCCGTTGTCACCATTCGAGATGTGCAGCACTAGGCAAACCCACCCTTTTCATGTGCAATAGTTGGTGGATCCGAGCTAAGAGCATCCGATCACAAGAATACTCACTCTACCAGTGGACGATCATCCCCAAAGGGGCATAGCTCAACATTTCGTTACGAGAATGATGAGTGGAGCCAGCAAGAAAACTGAAGATAAATAAGGAAAACTGAAGATAGGGAAAGAAAGAGTCTTTCAATAGTTCAATTAGGGTTAGCAACGGGCCAGATCATTCCACAGTCTCATAGCTTGTCGTTTTTTTGCATTTTTACACCCAAAGTTATCAGTTCTTCCTCAAGAGAAGAAACAACTTTTGATCAACCTTGAACTTGTGCATCTTCAGAGGATCGCCTCTCAGCATCAACTGAAGTCCTCCAAACGAAATATACACCTCCCTGTCGAAAATGAATGAGGGCCGATATTTAATGTCGGAAATCAAGATAACAGCAAGCAGTCATGCAACAATTTATTCAAACAAGTATAGCTCATCTCCAAACAAAATTGCTAACTTCACGTTCTAGGGGTAACAACAGCTATACGTACACTTTAACATCAGCATCCCCTTCACTCTTTGCATCAGCCATCTTATACAAAAGACCGTGCATCACATACTCGAATTTGTCCGCCAGTGATTTCGACTCCCCCTGCAATCAAAGGATAACAACTTTTAGAGGGTTTTCACTTGAACTTCGGAAGCTCTAGGACTTCGATAGCACGCATCATTGGACCTAATTTTGCGCGATTCATATCCCATTAATAAGACTTGCTAGTCACATGTAATCCTCGATAGACCCAAGCTTCTAACACTCTCCAAACGCACTACTAAACAAGTTTATCCCTTTACTACAAAGGAAAGTGATCATTGCAATATTTCGATATTCAAGAACACTGATTGCACTCGATTATAACATGAGTAGCAAGCATTGACACGACGTAAAATCCTATTTCTAGATATCCTCAAAATGGCAATTCTTGCAGAGACAAAGAAAAGGACACGTACTGAACCGTTGATAATCAGAGAGTTCGAAATCAGCATCCTGTGTTTCTCAGTAGGAAGCATGGGATACAGCTCAGAGTGCACATCCAATTCCACAAAAAAATCGTTTTCTTCACTCCTTGCATTTATCCTAGAAACTGCAGAAATCATCAGCAAAGCCAATCAAGCTCAATCCAACCAATTTTTTTTTCTGTTTCATAATCATCGTAGTTTGAAGTTTAGTAAATGAATCCATAAAACATAGTTTTACCATCTTCTTTGTTTACCTTTGTCATACACTACTCGGCTATCAGTATTGACCACTTCGATTACCTCATCGAAATACAAATCAGCCATAGCCTACCAAGAGAAAACAAGAATTTAGCTATACAATGAACTCCAAGACAAAGATAGCACTCATATCAACAGTGGAAGAATGTTTGAGCTAATCAACTTCAATGAATGCGTGCAAGCCAGCATTTGTCGATTTGATTGAGTGGATGCAAATTAACACAGAATTGGTGAATATAAATTGTGAGCCCTAAAAAGTGGCCGAGCTAATTCAAAATTTAGGGTCCGATTTTACTGTTCATACAATTCAATTGTGTGTGATACAATAGCGCTGAAAAGATCGATCAAAGCTCAATATACGCATTAATGGATGTAAAAGAGATCTGATTCCAAATTTAAGAAAATGAGTTTACCAAACGATTGAGCTGGGCGATTCGTTGCTCTGAGAGAGGCGATGAGGGGTTTTAGGGTTTTTCCGAATTTTGTTTCTCTCTTACTTTAGATATGTAAAATATGTAATTAATTACTAATAACAATTTTAATGGAGTATTTTTCTAAATGTCTTTGTATAGGCAAATAGTAGTACCATAAATTTTAAAGACTATGCCAGGGCAAACTCGAACCTATTTAGATAATGAAACGCAACTCAGTTGGTAAGACGTTTTTCCTCTAACTAATAGGTTGGAGGTTCGAGTCATCACGCATATAGTTGATCCTCTTAAATTAAAAAAATAAAACTCAAACCTACTCATTTGATCAACTTAACGCAAAGTATCCTATTTATTTTAATTTGTAATTGGCACGCAAATTGTAAAACTTAAAAATGTGATTGACTAGACGTATCAAACCATATTTTAAATTAAAGATATGGATTCGACTAGGCGATACTATCATACCAAACTTAATTTTTGCCAAATCTGAGTCCGTACAATTATTGAAAAAATTGTTAAAATTATGATACGACGAATTAAAATACTTGAATAAGTAGTTCAATAAGAGAGTTCGAATCAAATCGGTATTGATATATCGACCTTCAAGCATCCCGAAATATATGCTTCAACCAGAATTGGTAAATTAAAAACCTTAATTTGAGGAAACAACAAAAATTCTCCATCATTGCTATGTTTTCTGTTAGAAGTTGATCATCTTTGGATTAAACAAACAAGCAAAGGCCAATAAATCAAGTAGGAGTACTAAAATGAACAAGCAAAAGCTCAACTAAATCTCCATTAGAATTCTCCAAGGTGTGAACAGGGATTTTTGTTCTTTACATTCCTCAGCTAACCAAAATTGAAAAGTTTCAGTCAAGTAACTAGCTAGCTCAGTGGAATGTCATCAGAAACCGAAGAAACCAAGTTCGCTGGCCTTCTCCTTCTCGAACGTCTCGAAATACTGGTATATAATGGTAACTGCCAGCAAAATTCCTGTGCCGGAACCAATTGCGCCCATGAGATCTGCCAAGACTGTCAGCGCACCAATGCATATCCCGCCAAATGCAGCAGCAGTGGGAATGTAACGGTTTAGCTCCTTCTGCAGATTCGACTCTCTATGCCCGGGCATCACCATTTGTTGTTCCTAGATGTGAAAAAGACGGAATTAGATTCGTGTATACTCACAGTTGGTTGGAAATGAATCTATCTTATGAGAAATAAGCTTTCCAAATGGTGAAAAAACTTGCAAGTCGCTATCACGATTTCAGCATCATGCTTGTTTTATGCCAAATGTATGCAAACAAATCAACTTAAAAGCGAAACAATGGACATCCAAAGAGTGTTTTGTAATGTAGCATGTGTAATCTAACACGAATATAGACCCTTATGAAGTAACGAGGATACCTTCAGCTGCTTTGCCACATCCTTGGCTGAGGATCCCGAGACCTCAATCCACGTTTTTGAAAATAAAGCACAAGCTGACAGCATAAATACGATGTAAAACAATCCATGAAAAGGATTGGCCAATATATCTGCCATGCTGCAAAACCAGCCAATTGGAGAGATCAAAGAATGCAAATCAATTTAGATACATAGATAAGCAACGAATCGTAAATAATACTAGCACTTACCTTGATGGGGCAGTTATATAATAAGCAAGACCCCCAACAGGAACAGATTGACCAGAGTATTCAGATTCCTTCCACTTTCCCAGAAGGTTTACAAGGAAATTTCCACTGTATTTCCTATACAGCAACTGCAAAAATGAAAAGCAAACATTTGTTACCAGCTGTATTTGAGAGAAAATGGCATCCCAACCAATAATTCAACGAAAAATAGCTTGTTACCTGGGAAATGAAGTAGAGGTTGGATACAAGGGCAGACTGCAAAATAATGGGCATATTCGAAGTGTAGAATAGCTTAATAGGATAAGAACCCTGTTGCCCCCGAGCATTCTTTGACCTCACTGGCAAAACGACACGGAACCCTTGGAAGTAAATGACAATAAGGAAGACCAGGACAGTGGCCAGCAAGTTTGTGACATTGGGAAGGTTCTGCCGGTAGAATGCCTCTCGCAAAGCACGAACCTTGTCGGTCCGAGTTATCAACAAATGGAACAAAGCAATGACAGCACCTTCAAATTCAGCTCCACGCCCACTGTTGATAGTAGTTGGGCTAAATGCTTTCCAAATGATGTTTTCACTGTAAAATAAAGAAGATTCTAATAGATAAATACCATCACTCTTGTCCAGAAAGTAGTACTAATATAGAAAATATCTGGATAATAACCACTTACCAAATATTGGTTGCAATGAAGAGTGAAATACCAGATCCAAGTCCATATCCTTTCTGGAGAAGCTCATCCAGGCAAATAACTATAATGCCCGCAAAGCAGAGTTGCAGAATAATAAGGATTGCATTCCCAACTCCAAGTTGGCCCACGCTGCCATACATTCCAGAAAGAACATATGCAACAGCCTCACCTACCGCAATTAAGATGCCCAGTAACTTCTGTGCTCCATTTCTGGTCAAGGACAGAGACAGTGATTATTAGCATGCCACATGCAAAATAAGATGAAGAGAAATTGAACTGGAGGATAAAGCAATACATATAATTAAATTGGAATAATCCATTTAGGCAACTTGAAAAGCAAAAGATACGAGTTAAAATAACTTAAAGAAACCTAATCTCATAACTTGACCCCATTAGATCAGATTAACGACTGCTAAAATCATGCTGACAGTAATATAAGAAAATGCTCAAGTACAATTCCAGTTTCACAGATTGCATGTATAGAAATATCCCTGCAAGGAAATAAATTTCACAATTTGCAATCATACCAAATCATCAAAAGCACACACAAAAATTACGCCTTTTTTCAATAACTTACAGGAGGGCTCGGTCCTCTCGCACGTTGTTGTCGACTTCAATGATTTTTGAACCCGCTAAGAGTTGCATAACCAGTCCAGATGTCACAATTGGGGTGATTCCAAGCTCCATCACTGTGCCTCTGTTTGAGGCAAGAATGACACGCATCCAATAGAATGGATCTGCACCAGTTGTAGAGTGTATGCCATACAAAGGAAGCTGGCTGCAGACGAGGAAAATGAACAGAGATATGACAGTGTATATAACCTTCTCTCTGAACGGAACCTTCCTGTCTGCACTTTGAACCTCCGGTAGAAACGAAAGGAAAGGCCGGACCAGATGGAGCACTCTAAAACCACCTCCCATTCTCGTTGATTAAATTATTCCAGCAACTGCCACAACATAGAGAGAAACACATCAGTAATAGTATGACTAAGAACACCATACATTTCGGAAGATTGGAAACCAAACTTATCCCCTAAATAAATTCAAAATTCTCTATCAAGAGTTTCCAACAATCTGCACATTCTAAACTGATTAAACCCTATAACAGTAAACATACTTTCTCGATCAAAAATCAACCGATATTTTATAACGAAGATTTCACACCTTAACTCGGAAATCGTGATCGTTCAAAAATTAACATTCAACCATTGCAAAATTCAAAATTAAAGCAATGAGACCCGAGACGATCCACCAGGAAATTTAAAAAATAAAAATAAAAAAGATAAAAACAATCAATCAATTCAAATGCATGATATCCGCCCGATCTTCGTTTCACAATAGCAATTATTCAATTTTCTCCTCAATTTCTTAGCTAACTCCTAAACTCAGCTGAGCATCAAACACGAAAACAAATCCAGTGCAACAAAATCACGACCTAAAAATCAAATTCCGAAGAAATCAACACATAATCATACAAATTCTATGATTTCAAATCACAAAACGGATCTAAGAACAATCTGAAATGCAAGACAGAGGAAGAATTTCACAAACCAGTGAAGAATGGTCGGAATCTGAGATGGATCTAATTCTCAGAAATACCCGATTTTACATTTATTTATATCGTCGGAGAGCTTCATTACTGTGACGTAAAAACTGCTGATGTGGCAGTGTTGATCACATTGAACCAATAATATAGGGACACGTGTGTATAAGAAATCCGAGTCATTGCCGGATTGGATGAATCGGATTTTTACACGGACCGTAAAATTAAAAATTGGGTAATTTTATTTAATTATTTTCTATATTTGCTTGGCAAATGAGGATTCCACGAATTAAGTTTCCATTTAAATTATACGGAGTATATAGATAAAAAAAATTATGCATATAATAACTCATTAATTGACATGAACATGTATTAACAACATACAACAAGAGTTCTTAAAATTATTTAATTCAATCCCAACACAAATCTATGTAATCCAGTTTAATAAAATGAAAATCAATTGACATTGACCACATACGTCCTAATTAATGTCATTACAAAGTGTTTATAGGTATAAATGGAATTTAATGCTGTAAATTTATGACATAAATCTCATTTGTGCAGATTCACTTAAAGCCTTTTTGCTAACGAATCTATATAGGATAAACGACTAGAGACTTATTGACTGCATTTAATTTATGTGCATCAATTAAATAGCTACTACTACTAAACATCTACTATGAATAATTTGATCTCAACTTGTACATGGGATAATATACACAACAATACAAGAAGAGGGATTTTATGCGCACAGCTAAGATTAATAGATTATCATATAAGAACAAATAAAAAAAGTGCATATTCCTCGAACAAATTCCTATAATTTTTTTTTTATGAAAGTAATCCAAGCATCTGGATGGAGGAAGTAATTTAATTGCTATAATATAAAATCAATCCCATATACTATGACTTAAAAAGAAATGTGGGAGTAACATGGGACTTTGGGAGTATTATTTTGGACCGAAAACTTTATCTGTTGCGCATTAACACTGGTGTTATTTTATAATTAGGCCATTTTTGGGGGACGGAGAGAGGAAAATTTGAATATTGGTAACATTTATTATATATTGACGCGTTGTGCACACATAAATATATGCATGAGGATTCCAACTAATTGCTTGTCGATAATTTCCTATACTAGATAGTCTATTAATTTTCTTTTCTTATCTAGTTATAGATATTTCTCTGGCAAAGACATTAAAGATGAATTCAATATTTTTCTTAGGGTAAGCTAATATTGCAGCATAATCGGAAATTATCAACCAATTGAAATCAGATTCAAATTAATATACTGTAATATTAGCTTATCCTAAGAAAAATATTGAATTCGTTTTAATGTCTTTGTCAAAAAAATATCTATAATTAGATAAAAAAAGAAAATTAATAGACTATCTAGTAGTATAGGAAATTATCAACAACAATTGGTTGGAATCCTCGTGCATATATTTATGTGTGCACAACGCGTCTATATATAATAAATGTTACCAATATTCAAATTCTCCCCTCTCCGTTCCCAAAAAATGGATTAATTGTAAAATAACGTAAGTTTTAATGCGCAACTGATAAATTTTTGATCCAAAATAATACTCCCCGGTCCCATGTTACTCCCACATATCTTTTTATGTCATATTATTTGGGATTGATTTTATAGGGGTGCGTTATATTGCTAACTATTTAAATTGCTAACTTTGCTAACTCATCAATGTTGTGTATTAAAAATGTCAATACGGTAACATTAAAATGTCAACACATAATATCAACACATTATATTGAAGTTCAACAAAATTATGTGTTGACATTTTAATGTCACCGTATTGACATTTTTAATACACAATATTGATGAGTTAGCAAGTTAGCAACTTAAGAAAGTTAGCAATTGATCACACCCCTGATTTTATATTATACTTCATCCGTTCCATAGTAATAAAGTCATTTTGTCATTTTGGTACTTTCCATAGTAATAGAATCATTTTTATTTTTAGTAAAAGTCAACACATTTTTCCACACCTACTTTACTCTTTCTTATACTTTTTTCTCTCTCCATCTCTCTACCTTTTTCATTTTTCACTCTATTTTCTCTTTACTTAACTTATCTAACATAATTTTTCTTAATCTTCGTGCAAAAAAAAATGCTTTTATTATTATGGAACGGATGGAGTAGTAATTAAATTACTCCCTCCAGGCATTGCTATTAAAACAATTGAAAATTCTATTTCCATATTCGTCGAAAAACTTTTTAAAATTATTTTTATGAAAAAAAAACAAGCGTAAAAAGCCCATAAAAAGAAAAGAAAAAAGGGAAAAAAAAGAAGAAAGAAAGCATGGTGAAATAGCTGCTTGTGTCTGTTGCAGCAGTAATGAGTGAGCTTGATTCCATGGCTTAAAATCTTCAACTTTTTTTCAAGTGAAAAACCACAAAATCTTTCCCCAGAGGAATCTCGACTCCATCTCCTTTTCTGATCTGCGTGGGCACGCACAAAATCGCTTCTTTCCCCCTCCCTTTTTATCTTCATGAGGTCTGTCCTCCTCTTCCTTGCTTTATTATCTCTACTCGCCTTTTTCTCTAAGTTTGAAGCTCAAGCTGCACCTGCTGGTAAGTTTTCTTGATTGTTTTCCCCCAATTACACTTTTTTTTGCTGCTGAAATAGCTGAAATGAGGAGCAGCTGAGATTTGTTTTCAGTAATTTTGATAGGGTTTTAGCTTCTTTGCTTGAATGTATGTGCTTGTTTGCTGGAGGAAGTAATTGCTTGAGTTCTTTTTCTTTAAATCAGGGCCGTTGATAAAGCATTTGTCATCCCTTGTGAAATGGACTAGGTCCTCGTCCAAAGCTCCCCACCAATCAGGTAAAGCCCATTTGTGTGTGTGTGTGCGTGAAATTGCAATTTGGATATGTGTGTGTGTGAAATTGCAATTTGGATATGTGTGTGTGTGTGTGAGAAATTGCAATTTTGGATGTGTGTGAGAAATTGCAATTTTGGATGTGTGTGTGAAATTGCAATTTGGATGTGTGTGTGTGTGAAATCACCCCACCAATCAGGTAGTAGTACATCGCTAGTTTATTTAGATGTGTGTGTGTGTGTGTGTGTGTGTGAAATTGCAATTTGGATATGAGTGTGTGTATGTGAAAGCACCCCACCAGTCAGGTACATCACTTGCTTATTTAGATATGTGTGTGTGAAATTGCAATTTGTGGGATCCCATTCTGCCTATAAAGGACTGGTGGTGGAAGTGTCATATATATCTGCTTGTTGTGGCAATCTTCAGCTTTGCTTTGTTGCAGATGGTGGCAATGTGCTCCAGTTTGAGGATGGCTATCTTGTCGAGACTGTGGTCGAGGGGAACGAGCTCGGGGTTCTGCCCTACTCCATCCGTGTCTCCCAGGATGGCGAGCTCTTTGCCGTGGATGCTATTAATAGCAACATTGTCCGGATCACGCCTCCACTATCCCAATGTGAGCCTTTTCTTTCCTCTTTAGAGGATTTTACGGCATCTTTTGTGCATTGAGACATTCATGAAAGTTCTTGATTACATATGAGCTTCCAGAAGTGTATTTAGTTCTACATATATGATTATATGTCCGTGTTCACTAGAAACAATCAGACGTGTCCTCTTTCTTGGCTTGTGAGTCTTGAAAGTTGTGAATTGTGTAATATGTGTTGGTTGTAGTGTTTGATAATGTGTGGAGGGAGAACTTTCGGTTATAGATTATGTTGCAACAAACAGTTGTTTGAAGATGTTGTATATCTTGTCATTGATGCAGATAGCAGGGCAAGATTGGTTGCAGGTTCGTTTCAGGGACGCACTGGTCATGTGGATGGAAAACCAAGCGATGCTCGTTTCAGCCATCCCAAGGGGGTTACCATGGACGACAAAGGGAACGTTTACGTTGCAGATACTTCAAATCTCGCCATTCGAAAGATTGGAGAAGCAGGTTTCTGAAATGCTAATCTTACTTCTCCTGTTACTAGAATTGGAGAGTGTGACAAACGTTTAAGTTGCATCGTTATTTGTAGGTGTGACGACTATTGCTGGAGGAAAATCAAATGTTGCAGGATACAGGGACGGGCCTAGTGAAGATGCTAAATTCTCAAATGATTTTGATGTCGTCTATGTGAGGCCTACCTGTTCGTTGTTAGTTGTTGACAGAGGAAATGCAGCACTTCGCCAAATCTCCTTGAGTAAAGAGGATTGTGATTATGAAAACAGCTCTTTTTCGCCTGCAGGTATATATACTGTCTTAGAACACGAAAAAATTAGGTCGTCAAGCCAAGAACAACTGAACGAGCTAGCATTAGTTAAAGAAACTGTATCAATCAGGCTGTGACGGCTTCACATATGATAGATGGCTGCATAATGTTGCACTATTTTGCTATTCTACGCGAAAAGCTCAGCTTGTACTTATCCGATAGGCTTGTCGTTACTTGCAGATCTTCTTATGGTTGCCGGTGCTATCCTCGTTGGGTACATTTCATGCCTTCTTCAACAAGGATTAGGTTCCTCACTTTTCTCCAAGATGGTATGTTGTCTGTCTCAGTTCCCTTAATCTATGGCCCGATTTCATTACACGAAAATGTAACATTCGTGTGTATTGCGTTAACTTACAACTGCAGAAAGAGTTTCCCCAACCCAAATTCAACAAGCCACTAGGAAGCAAAGAGCTACCGACTCCTGTAGACGTCACTGCCAAGGAAGAACCCGAAGCTGGATGGCCCTCGTTCGTGCAGCTCGTCTGGGACCTTGCAAAAGTCACGGTGGTAGCTCTGACCGGCATTCTTGCTCAGTTCATTCCCTCGAGTGTCTTAAACAACATTCCAAGAAGAGGCCTTACTCCACTGAAAGACTCTCTCGTTATGCCCGAAGACGAAGCTGAACCGGCCCTACCTCTCAAACAGAGGACCCCGGCTCCTCTTTCCGAAACCAGACAGGTTCCCAGCGAGAGACCAGCCGAGGCAAAACCTCCTAAACTTCGGTCGAGCAGCATGAAGGATCCATCTCTATCAACCAAGCACCGGTCTTCAAGAAGACAAGAATACGCCGAGTTCTATGGATCGGGCGAGGCACCTCAGTACGCACAGGTGAGGTCCAAGAGCCAGAAGGAGAGTCGAAGCAAGCACCGCCACAGAGAGAAAGGCGGAGGAGACGCAGCTTTTGGAGCACCACCGGCGCCAGTGATGGAGCCGAAGCCCGCGGAAGCCAAGCCCACCCGGTACGAGAACGCAAAGTACGATCCTTACAACTTCAGGGCGAAATACTCGGGTGATTCGTATCGTTTTGATTGAATCGGAAAATGTCATTCTAGAACATGATGTGAGAGCAATGTGTTGTTATTAATGTTAAGTTGCTTTGGCAGGTAGAAATCTTGTAACAATCACATGATGCTGATGCTTTTTCCTTAGTGTTATCTAATATGTATGTACAAGTTGAATGCCAGAAATCATTTGGTGTCGTTGCCAGAAATTCTTACTTCCAAAATTGGCTGATATATGTAAAGGTGTGGCCTTTATGTAGACATGTGTTTATTGGATGGTCTTCACACGATTAGGGCTATGAATTGGGTCTATTCGAATCGAAAAAACGAACTGATCTAGAATTTTTTAACTGAATGGAACAAAGGTCGGAAAGATTGAAAAAATTAGTCATTTACAACCACTAAGGAATGACTCAAAAATTTAAGAATTGGTATTTTTTCGGAAATTGGATGGATACGAACTTGTACATTCGCGAGGAACGTGATAGAAAAATTATCGAAGCATCGGTTTTTCCAGTTTGATTCAGTCAGTGCATGCCCCTTGAGCTCACGAAACTGGCAACTGTGATCACGAGAAATGGAAGATGACAGCCAACTGCACAAAGCCTTTTTTTTCTCTTTCTTTCCTTTCTAGGCTCTTTATACTTTTAAATATTTGCTTTTGTGGACAGTATTTCCCATTGAGTTGTTCATATCTTTAAAGATACTAACTCGTTGGATGTAGATGGCTCATCGCCAACCCAACTCAGTAACAACAGCTACGCCGTCTCTCCTAGTCTTGAACGGCGAAAAACAGTCCGTTTTCATCTGCAGACTTGCGGAGAATGGGGTGTGTCGGATCCTCACAGGCGAAAGCAGAAGGTAAGAGAGACTCTGAATCTTGGTACGTATTACATCATAGTTTCGACCACGTTGATGATGCCGGTGCTGCCCATGGCAGGAAGCGTCAAACAGGTGAAGAAACCGAGGTCATGGAAGCATCCTCAGCCGATCACCATAAGTCAGCTGATTCAGCTGAGAGAAGAGTTCTGGGATACTGCACCTCACTATGGTGGTAGAAAAGGTACCGTAGGGTCCTTTCTTTCAACGCCTCCACCCTTTCTCCGGTTGTATCTGTTTTCACTTTTCACCCCTATATCGTTGTTACAGAAATCTGGGATGCACTCAGAGCAGCAGCGGAAGCTGATCCGAAGCTTTCTCAAGTGATCATAGAGAGTGCAGGGATCATACTGCAAAATCCTGATATGACAGTGTGTTTCGACGAAAGAGGTAACACAAACAGTCAAACACAACATCTTCTCTCTGTGTGTGATTTCAGTATTACCTTGATTTTGAACTTGCACTGTTGCAGGTGCAAGATATGAATTACCTACATATGTATTGAGCGAACCAAAGAACTTGATACGTGATTCTTGATAACAGAAGCAAAGCTCACCAGAAAATAGTCATAATCATCATTGTCATTAACCCCAGATATAGCTGACTGTAATCATATCATAGGAACAAGATACTGCAGATTTTCCATGAGAAATAGAGTGTATAGCTATATCATGTTGTTTGGTTTCTAAATTTATCCAACGACAACTTTGCTGACAATTACATATTTCTATTTTACCATACAAGTTCTTGCATAAATGATGCTGTAATACAGCAATAGCTCTGAAAAGGGAAAGTAGATGAATTCAATGATAAAGTGGGAAGGGGCTGTAACTCAATCGATTTCACATTAGTTTGTACTTGTACTCAATGAAATTGTTACCGCAATGGTAAAATTAGTACTATAAAAGATCTAAACTTGTACTTACATGATTAAGAGGATTTCACAAAAGCAATAGCATTCTATCTTAGATTCTGAATCCTTCATTTCTTCAAACCTTCTTGAAAAATGAGAAGAGATTCCCTTGCTTAGGATCCTTAGCTGCTGCCTTTTTATTTCCAGCTTTCCCGGGTTGATTTGCTGGAGCAGCATTCCCTACTGCTGGCGACTTACGAGCAACCGGGGGCCTAAATCGTAATCACCATGGCAAATCAATTAGTTGAAAACGCCTCGGATAATCCCCTTGAAGATTAATCAAGAAAATAAACAAATTGATGCCAGCTTATGGCTCATCTTTCTTTTACAGGAACATGTATACTCGTAGTATAATCATAACATCATGTGGACAGAGAAACTGTATATTACTAGCATAATGAAAGTTTGAAACTACATAAACAGTTAAAATTGATGTATCAGTGTCTGGCAGCAGAATCTGAGTGATAAGATGTATGAATGACTCCCCTTGTAATCGACAGTTTTAATAAATATCGTATAAAATGGTTAAAAAAATAAAAGACATGGTAAAATGAACAAGCAAGTGAACAGCCGTACCTGTTAGTTGCATTGCTCACTGTATTACTGCCAGCAATTTTGGCTGAAGAATTATTGTTAGATTTTGTATCTTGCTCCTCACCCTCCCAAACAACTTCAGTGACTGTAACCAGAAGAAATATCAGAAGAAAAAAAATAGTACATGTGCAATAGTATTGAAATGAGTCCACACAATGAATAAAATTCAGTGTAAGATGTGGAAATACCTTCTCTTCCACGCTCATCAATTCGTGTCTTTACCACTTTTCTTCTTTTAGGCACATCACTAGCAGTTGCAACCTTTTCTCCCAAATGCTGGTTAGCTTTTACATGACTTTCTTTCTCTTCTTTGACCTTTGGCATACCTTTTACATCTCTTTCTTTCTCTTCTTTTACCTTTGGCTTAGCTTTAACATCACTTTTTTTCTCTTCTTGGACCTTTGGCTTATTTTCCTTCTCCCCGAAACTTAAATTGCACTCTGTGGTGAAAGCATTCAAACTTTCTTTTGAGTATAGAGTAGACTTCTTTGGGGGATCAGGTGACCCTAGATTTATGGCATTTTCATATTCATCTTCCTCATCGGAGTAATTGAATACAACTTTTCTCTTTCTACTGCCTTCACCATTTGAGGTTCTCCTTGCACTGAAAGCTTTTCCGTCGTCATCGTCATCACTAATATCATGTTCAGCTGATTCACGAGCACAAATTTGAGCTTCCGCACTGACTGGTATAGGCAAAACAACAAATTTTAAAGGCTGGAAATAATCAGCAAACAGAAGTATTGCAGGCTGTTTTTAAACATTTTCCTGTTCAAGTGAATAACGTAAAAGGAGCTAACCAGAAGAGCCTTGTCTGGCTTTGTCAGCTTGAACCAAGCAAGCATCAGGTTTAGGTGCTGCTGATGCACGACCCCACATGCTAGCTAATGAACTTCCACTGCCAGAAGACTTTTGATCATTTTGGCCCTTTTTGTTGTTGGGGAGCGACCGGGGAACTTTATCTCTTTCTGATACCTGTGCTAGATCTGGCTTTACATATCCTTCAGTTTTCACAGCATTTGAACCAGCATTCATAAATTTCTTCTGAATAGACTGTGGAGCAGCTATAGCTTGAGGAATAGAAGGGGTTCCTCCTACTGTTCTCGTAACAGATGAATTTGAAACCCCGCAAAACCTATCAGTAAATTTTACCGACATTAAATTTTCTGTTTGTAAGGCGTAACCATTATAAATGAGGATACATTTGTACATATTTGCGATAACAGAATTCCTATTTCATTGTAGAAAAGGTTTTAATTGTACATAGTAGAGAACTAGAGATGTTTGGAACCTGTTATCTCGCAAACAATTATCAACAGTCAATGGCTGCTTAAAAAGATCTTCAGCCTGAACAAACTCGTGATTCCAAAGTATTGCTGGATCCTTAGGGAGGCAGGGCTGTATACTGTATACTTGAACAGAACATTTTCCAGCGAACTTTTCCTTCGCATCTACACATGAAACGAATGTGGCATTTAGTATTATTTCTACTATGAGCATTCGTCCAAACTGACTGAAATGAACATAGTATTCAGAAGGAAGATGAAACCTTGGCATTTCAATATTGATAACAATAACATACACGTTACATAGTGGACCCTGAGGGTCAGAATTGCATATTCCAAGATCATTGATACGTAATCAATTCTGAATCAGGTCTAACCTATACATGTGACTCAATCAAGTGAACAACCAGACATAGGACTACTAAAATGAATCTATCAACATTATTGGTTTGGAACCAGCTGACATAAGAGATACAGATTTAACTGTTACCACTGCAGTGACCATAAAACCCACAAGGATCGACCAATTACATAGAAAGCAAAAAGTAAAGCCTCGATATGTGACAAGCAAGTGAACATAGAAATCATAGGTTTCATCGAGGCATAGTAAAATGGAGATCGTTATAGGTTTTATGCTGATGTAGCCTTGCAGATTTACACAACACTCTGTGGAATCACCTGAAAGCATATGACTGGGGACAAGCCTTATATGGTAGGTTGTAGGGTTATTCTTCAGCCAGCCAGACAAAGAGTAAATCACTGCTAATCCATCTCCATGCTGTTCAACGAACTCCTCTAGCAATCTAACATCCCAAAAATCCATCAAAATGTCACCACATCAAACCAAATAAAACAACACAACAAAAAAGGATGCCACGATTAACTTGCTATATACCTCTTTGCAGCATTGGAGGAAACCGAAAAATTCCGACTTAGCCATTTGTATGAAATCTGAACAAAAAGAGGGGGAAGATGATTCTGTGATGATTCTCAATGAATGAAACTAAATATTCACAATTCACTCCAAAATAAAAATCTAGAGTGAGTTTCTAGAGACTATTCGACCACAATTCAGCAGATAAAGTGAAAAATCGAAAAAAAAAACGAAAACACAAGCGTTCAATAAATAAATTGAGAAATAGAGGGTTTACCACTTGAAGCCTATCGGAGACGAGGGAGCGAATCTCTTCCAGCATTCCGAGAGTGGCGGTTTCGGCCATTTTTCGTCTGATTAAACTGATAATTTGCCGTCGCCAGCTGAAAATCTCGAAGACGAAGGGAACTGCTTTTGCTGCGGTTTTCCCTCTCAAAGGAGCTGTCTTTGATTTCCCGCCACAACTCGGGAAATTTTTAGGGCTTTTTGGAAGATAGATTTCGTACTTACTGTTACAAAGATAGAGTGATGTAGCTCACGTGATCACAATCGCACGTGACGGATCATATATTTTGTTACATCTCTCTATTAACAAAATTAAGGAGTAATATATTAACAAAAAGAGTGAACTACAAAAATGGTATTAAAATTAAGAAGTAATATAGTATTTTCTTCGTCCATAAAGATTGTCTTATTTTGACTGGACACAAGTTTTAAGAAATATAATGAAAAGTAAGTTGAAAAAAAGTAAGTTGAAAAAGTGAGTAGAATGTGAGTTCTACTTTAATATATTAGTTTTATAATAAAATGTAAGAGAAATGAGTTAGTGGAATATGAGGTCCACTATAAAAAAAATGGCAAAAAATAAAATAGAACAAACTTTGTGGGATGAACGGAAATGGAAAAATAGGACAATTTTTCTGGGACGGAGGGAGTATTAACAAAAAGAGTGAACTACATAAATGGTACTACCTGATCTTTCACTTACGCACATAAATGGTACCTGATCTTTATTTTATAGTGTTTTTGGTATCTATAAATCACATTTTTTGTACCCGATGTAATTTTCACCCCAAAATACCCTCTAAATAAATTCATTTTTCCATTTGTGTCATAAAGGGTATTTTGGGTATTAATAAAACTAGTAGTACCAAAAGTGATATTAATATCTTCTCTCATTCTCCTCACTCTTTATACTATTATTATTAATCAATATTATCATTATTATTTTGATATTATAAATTAATAATTAATTTATTTTTTAATATTATTTAAATATATTATAAATTAATAATTAATTTATTTTTTAATATTATTTAAATTATTTAATCATAATTATAGATAATTATATTTAATTATTATAATAATATATTACTATAATAGTAAAAATCAGTAGTAATTAATAAATAATAACTATTATTTTATATTAAATTAATAACTAATCAATATAGTCTTAAACAAAATTTAAAATTGTTAATTGTATTCATAATGATAAAGAGTTGAATTTTTTAGTTAGGTGTTTCGACCCCAAAATAAGTATAAATAATTTAATTAAAAATGCTCAATTAATTTAATTATTTTAAATAATTAATTTAATTAGTCGTTTTGTTATTGATTTATCTTATGAATGCAATTAGATATATGTATAAAACACTAAAAAGAAAAAAGAAAAAAAAGAGAAAAGAAAAAAGAGGAAACATAAACTAAGAAGAAAAAAAGAAGAAGAAAGGAAGATAAAATACTAAAAAGAAAGAAGACAATGATGAAAAAAGAAAGAAGAATAAACTAAGGAAGAAAAAGAGAAAGAAGAAAGGAAGAAAAAAAATCACAAATTCGGTTCTATTTAATTGAAATTTCCAAAAATATACTCCATAACAAAAAAATCACATATTTGGTACCTAGGGTTATTTTTGTCATGAGGTACCAAAAACGATACTCCCTCCGTCCCAAGATAAGTGACTCAAATTCCTTTTTGAGACGTCCCAAGATAAGTGACCTATTTCCTTTTTTGGTATTCTCTCTCTTACTTTTTCTCTCTACTTTATTAACTCTCTTACTTTATTCACTTTTCATTTTACTAACAAAACCTCATTTCCTTAAATCCCGTGTCGAAAATTTTGTGGTCACTTATCTTGGGACGGAGGGAGTATAAAATAAAGATCACGTATCATTTTATGTGTGAAAGTGAAAGATCAAGTATCGTTTATGTAGTTCACTCTAACAAAAATTATACTCCATTAATCCATAATTAAATGTCACATGGCGTGAGTTTTAAGAATTTATTTGATTTTATAAAATAAAGTAGAAAAAATTAGTGAGATGTGGATTCTACTTTTATGGAGCATATTGGTTTTATTACTGTAAAATATGAGTGGAATTAGTTTGTAAAATGTATTTATGTATGGTCCTATTTACTAAATATAGTAAAAATGAAATGAAACATTTATAGGCTAACAAACGAAAAATAAAAAATGAAATATTTTAATAGCAATCTGAGAGTGTATAAACCTAGAACCATATTCCACTAATTTTTTTTCACCAATTTTTACCTTATCCGAGTCCACTCATTTTAATTAATTGTTGAGTAAGGGAGTAATTTAAACAATGAATAATGTGCACGGTGTAAAGTTACAAATCAATAACGTATTAATGGAGTTCCTTTTTTTTTTTTTTTTTAATTATCTGAACCAACCAATTCTTGTTTTTTTAATTGTAATTTGTGATTATTATTTGATCTAAAACTACTTCAAATTTATTTGATCTAAGCCTACTCGTTTGCGTACTTTCAAACCCTTTCATACAATTTTTTCCTAACAATAATTACCCTTTATTTATTTATTTATTAAAACAATCCTTTTATAAAATACGATTACTTTTTTTCCTAACAATAATTACCCTTTCATACAATTTTTTAAATTACAAAACCAATTATTTTCAATTATAGGGTATACAAATGCGCTCACACTTTTTAATCTAAAATTTTTGTTACTTTTAACAAAACAAAACAAAATTAAATAAAAAAATATAAATAGTGTAAAACCCCAGAACACTTCTTCTTCTTCGCCAAAAGGCCCAAAACCCAGAATTTCATTCCACTGCAAATTCTCCAATTCCTGCTATATTTCCTCAATGATTTCGCTCAAAATCATCCGCACTCTTCATGTCACAAATCATACTCTCACCTTCATTTCATCCAATCCTTCCAAATTTACTCATTTCTCTTCAATTCCCCACCGCCCATTCTCGCGTTCGGCTCAATCCGCACAAACCGCCGATGAACAGACTCGCAGTTTCGCTCAACCCTTGAGCGGTTTCTTCAGAAAAGTCCTCTTCGGCAATGAAAGTGCCGACATCAATCGCGCTGCCGCCGAAAATGCGGAGTCGGGGGAGACAATTGTGGCGGAAAAGCTGCGAAAGCTGGAGGAAGAAATTAGGGATTTGAACGAGAAAAAGTGCGGGACGGCGGAGAATCTCGAAATTGTTAATGAAGAGAAGGAAAAGGGGCGGAAATCTGATTCTGCAATCGCGCCGAAGACGAAGAAGCTCAGGTTATCGGCATTGTTTAAGAAATCGAAAAAGAGGTCGAACTCGAAATCAGTGGCGGATTCGAGATCAGAATTGAAATTCGTGGTGGATTCGAAACCGAAATTGAAACCGAAACCGGTTGAGCGAACTGCGTTTGGGATGGAGGATCCAATGGTTCACAGAGAGCTCTCTCCTGATATGAGATTGTTTGCTGAGCATTTGTATGCGAAAGGATACTTGAAGGATGCAAATTTCATGAACCGAGATAGGTTTGATCCGATGGATTTCGAGGTCAGTTACGCCCGGGAGTTTCTGAAGTTTGCTGCTGTGAAGTTTGGGGAAGATCATCAGTATATTTCAAGGTATGTAATTAGTTCAAATCTTGAGCTTCATATAAAGCTACTCTGTTTGATCTGATGAATTCATGAGTTAGTTCAGTTCAGCTTAGTATCAATTGAAAATGCTGGTAAATGGAGTAATTGAAATGGTGTGAGATTGAGCAATGGAATTTTTTTGTAAATGGAATTAAAGATTGGATATTGATGATGATGATGATGATGATGATGATGATGTTGGTTCTCTTATTTGGTGCATCCAGTAATCTTGAGGTTATCAAGTTCGATTTTTGTGTTGTTTTTCTGAATTTCAGGGATATTACGATGCCTTAATGCTCTTCTAAGGTTTTGACGATGTAGTCGGTCTTTTAAGAAACTAAAGATTATGCTTTTGATTACCTTAAGTTGGAATACACTACAAGAGGTATCAAGATTTTCAGTGTTGATGTGAAGGATCTGTGGTTATATGTCATATTTAGTGAAATTTGATGTTATGATTTAGTTGTATGGTGCCAAAGTTTAAGATGCAGTGTTTACTTTTGATCGTATCACTTGCACGCAGAGTAAAAGAGAACCTAAAGAAAATTAGTTTATGTATCTTAAGTGCTGCGATTGGTTGTATGTATTTGCAATTTCGAAGAAGCGAGAGAGATTGATGAACATTTAAATCAACGACTAAAGAAAGTTGCTACTTGGATTTATATCGACTGGTGATCGAGTCCTGACGTGAAAATCTTCAATCATGATTGTCTTAATGCCTCCTTCTCTGAAGAAAATCTCCTTATGTGACTGTTCTACATTATTTGAGCAACTCATTTGAAGCAGTGGATCTGTTTAAACTCATATTTTCTGTCAGAAATCTTATGTCCTTGTTAATTACTGTCACAGATGGTTGTCTGCTGGGGATTTAAAAAAGGTAGCCCTTTTTGGGTGTCCGTCTATCGGGCAGAAGACTGTTTATGATGCTAAACATATTCGCGCTTTCTTCAAAATTGACGAACCCAAGGCAAGTTTCTATGCTATAGCATGCTTAACTTAACTGCTCTTGAACTTTGTTAATTCTGTTAGTTTTTCTTCCTCGTTCTGCCTTTAGGTTTGCCAAGCATGCACGCTGAAAGAGTCGTGCAAGCATTCAAATAAGAGTAATAAGAAACATTCGACCAAGTTATGTTTGGATAGTGTGATGAAGGTCCTCGTCATGTATGCCATGGAATCTGTCCCCCAGAAGTTGATCGTGCCCGAAGATGTCAGGAATTCTGTTAGTCGGTTACTAAAGGAGATAACGAGTCTTTCTCAAGAAAAGCCCTGAGGCTTCCCCGACCATTCGTGCACTGGCATATCAGATAAGTCCAGTTTGATTATATTGCTCCCTTTTTTTGCATGCTGACCGAATAGGAAGTGTAGGATGTTGCACACTACGAATTAGTAGTAGATGCAGTCGGTCACTACACAACGTGACGTTTTCTATAAATGCCGGGTTTCTAAGATATTTGGTGCGAAGGAAACGCAATGGTTGCTATATGTTGAGAGGCCTCATTCTTGTGAGCTCCTTGTGTTTAGATTTTATAGGATTCTTCTT
This sequence comes from Salvia hispanica, assembly GCF_023119035.1. Lineage (NCBI taxonomy): Eukaryota > Viridiplantae > Streptophyta > Magnoliopsida > Lamiales > Lamiaceae > Salvia > Salvia hispanica. The sequence goes on along the minus strand of NC_062965.1, from coordinate 18,568,084 downwards.
CAACATGCTTATTCAATCTGCAGCTCCACTTTCTTGAAATTGTCTTGTTTCTGTCATGTAAGATAATTAGGTTTTTAGATTTTATTTATCTTAGTATTGGAAGATACATGTGACACTGGATTACCTTCATGTTCACTCCTATGTAGTTGATTGATTGGGATTTGAATAAATATTTATTAAAGTATATGACATTTTTGATAAACCAGGTTTGGAAGGTTTTGGTAGATTTAGATTAATATAAAATCTTTCTAACATCACAAATATAAATTTGAATTTAATGTTTCTAAGAATGCGTTTTCAAGATATCAACAAGTTTGGACAAACAAACCATCCAAGTATTCCCCACTTTCCTCTTTACTAATAGAATGGGACACTGAGCTACCAAACCATGGTCCATCCATTAACAACCCACTTCCCCCGAACGCCTCCTCGTCCGCCCCATCGCACTTGACAGCTGGCGCTTGAACCGGGATTGCACCTTGCAGCATCCCCACCACCGAGCTCATGGAGGGCCTCAGAGTCGGGGAGGGGCTAGCGCACAGCAGCGCCAAGTTCAGCATCTCCATCGCCTCTTCCTCCGAGTACCCCGACCCAAGCCTCGGGTCCACGAGCTCCAACAGACTCCCTCGTTCTTGCAGCACGTACGCCTTCACATTTCAAGAATGTCATCAAATGTAGACAACTACATGAAAAGAAGAAGCTTGCTTACCCAATCAAGAAGGTACAAATACTCCTCTTCTGGCCTAAAACAAGTGTTGCTCTTCCCACTTACGATCTCCAGCGCCACGATCCCGAAGCTGTACACGTCCGCCTTGTCCGTCAGGTAGCCCCTCATCGCGTACTCGGGTGCCATGTATCCTCTGCAAACGTATTTCATATTTTCATCCACATTGAACTCATTCTTGGCAACATGATTAGCTAGAAAGATAGCTTACACGGTTCCAGCAACGCGCGTGCTGATATGCGTGTTCCCCTCCTCACCAAGCTTCGCCAAACCAAAGTCGGATATCTTGGCATTCAGATCTTTATCTAGAAGAACATTAGTTGCCTTTATGTCCCTGTGGATGATCTTCAGTCTCGACTCTTCGTGGAGATACGCAAGCCCCCTTGCAATCCCTAGACATATCCTTTTCCTAGTCGACCACCCGAGGTCCAGCCTCTGTTCCGGACAACCTTAAACGAACAACCATAGAGTCACACCACCACCAACAACGATATCCACCCGGGAAACACATACTTACCAAAAAGTGCCCGGCCGAGACAGTTGTTCTTGAGGTATTCATAGATCAATATCAGCTGGTTCGCTTCGATGCAGCATCCAAAGAGCCTGACAAGGTTAGGATGTTGCAAGGCCGATATCATGCCCATTTCATTTAGGAATTCACGGTTTCCTTGCTTTGACCTGGACGAGAGCTGCTTAACCGCGATGGCTGTGCCATTCGACAGGGTACCCTGAGAAGGAAGCGCTCTTTGTTATCCCTCACTGTCGTCACAAGGAAAGAACAAAAGGCTTACGTACGTATTTACTTACCTTATACACAGGCCCGAATCCCCCTTCGCCTATCTTGTTAGCGTTATCAAAGTTGTTTGTAGCTTCTTTGATCTCTTTTAAAGTGAAGTAGCCATCGAGTCCTCGGAGTTCTGCATCAAGTAACTAATGATGAACTTGCAAACGCGGGTAAGCGAGAGACTGCAGTTTTATTACCTTTATCTTCGCCTCCTTTTCCTCCGACAACACACAAAATCAACAGCACGGCCGCAGCAGAAGAGAGGACGATTCCAGTAATGGCTGTGGCAGTTACTCCGGTGCTAACATCAAAATCTGCAAGGAACGAAAAGCCAGTCTCGTGATTATGCAGAGACGAAATGTGGACCGGGAAGGGTCTGGATTACGTACTAGGCGTCACAGCGATAGCAGATATCAACGGTCCATATACGCCTCTGTCAGGAATGGCGGTCGTCCCTTTTCCTCGCCAGTACAAGTGGATCTCCAACGTGCCACCGTTAACGAAGACATCAAAGTCTCTATATATACCTTTCCTAACACCCTTAGCTTCCTCTGCTATGTTGAAGTCCGTCAAAACCACGCGCCCCTGCAATGGAAAGTCGGTATAATTGGAAACGAAGCCAAGAATTCGAGAAAAGCAGGACACGCCTTACTTGTATCGCCACATCAAAAATCCTTCTCCCGTTGCTGCAAAACTTGGAGTCATCGGAGAAAATTATTTCAGCGAAATGGAGGCGTACTCTATACATTCCTTTGCGCAAGCAAAGGCCGTAGTACTTAAGTGAAGAAGGCGAAAGACGAGCTGTTTCATAAATTGATGCGTTCTGCGAAAACATTGGAGTGTTGTTTTCCGCAATGAATCTCCCCCTGTCGTTTCCTAAGTAAATGCCAGTGCTGCTGTATGCCCATTTATCAGTGGATTCAAAGTGCGATGGACCTGCATCGATTGCGTTCTCTTCGTATTCATTTCCTTCGAAGTTAACCTTTACTCCTCCGCAGTTTATGAATACCGAGGTGTCTGGAAATACAGCGAAAATGAGTAGTCGAACATGGAGCCTAACTTAAGTAGTTACATGAGCAGAAGGACTTACAGCCGGGGTTACTCGCACAATGAAGGTCTCGTTTCAAACACCATAACGTTCTGTAAAAATGGTTCATTTTCGCGTTAAAAACAAGAGAACTGCCACAGGCAATAGGGAATCAAGAGGAACTCACGATTTGCTCGATGTATTTGAATGGCTTGCAACTAAATTTCTGCAGACACTCAAGGTATGTTAGTACCTACTGTTAAAATGTTCGAATCAGTTATAGAAACGAGAACGTACACAGTGGAAAACTGTCGGCAGCTTCTCACAGAAGGCGTTGTGAAGCTGTTGTACGATACATCCCTGCAGTTCGTTTGCTCGTTTGTTAGTTAGTTATAAATTTCCGTTACTCTCGATTTTGATATAAGTCTCACATATTTTGTCGGCTATTCATGATCCAAGCAGGTATCTCTCCCGTCAGCAAGTTGTTAGACAAAAACCTGTAAACGAACATAAAACATCGTTAAGACAGAAAAAACAGATAGGAAATCGTACTAATATACGTACATGAATCTCAGTTTTGCTAACTCTCCAAGCCTGCCTGGGATTTCTCCATTCAACATGTTGAAACTGAGGTCACTGTCAAATATAATTGGATTTTTATCAACATTTTTCTGAAAATCGGACACGAAATGATCTGATAAGTACTTCTGATGTGAGAAGAAAACAAACTTACAGAGTGTCTAGTTGAGTCATGTCTCCTAAGTACTCAGGAATCGTGTCGTTGATCGAGCAATTTCTTAAAATCCTGCATCACGTCGACGTGAGCATCACTACCGCTGAGAAAAACTTAATCAGTAGAAAAATATGTACTCACAAATAAGCCATGGCTCTCATCCGCTGCAAATTGGGGAAACTCATGGCTGTTCCCTCAAGATCGGATATCCTCCTGACGATAAACGATTGTTACAATAAAGGAATCAAGAGCAAACAGATAAAAGAACTTACAGATCTGTCAAGTTTTCCAAACACGATATTGCTGCAGGAATAGGACCCTCCATCGATGTCCCTTGCAAGTCTCTGCAACGATGAATCATACCTAAATAGTAAATACCATAAAGGTCCGAGTGAAGATTGGTCGAAAGAACCAGACTCACAATCTCGTAAGTTGGCTCCACTTTCCAATGAAATCGGGTATTTTCCCCGACATTCTGCTCCCGTCTATCCTACTGCGAAGAAAACATCTTGCAGTTTAATCTTAGTACAATGTCAAAGTTCAGTCTGCAAAGAAAGTGGGCTTTTTCGTGTTTTGGCTTATTCTTATATAACTTACAAATCTGTCAAGTTCCTTAGATTGCCAAATGTCACCGGTATAGTTCCACTGAAGTTGTTCGCAGAAAGCATGCTGCGAAAATCAAGAGACGAAGACAGATATGATCAGTACTTTGCTACTAGAATGGTTTTGGATGCTTCATAAATTATGATCAGAATTCTTACAGCCTCTTCAGGTTCCTCAAACTTCCAAGATTCTCCGGTAGATTCCCTTCGAGCAGATTATCTTCCAAGATCCTAGATTTCAGACAATGACAGATACTTGAATCTGAAACATTCTTACACATAAAGTAACTTGCATTTTCACTTACAGTTCTTTGAGAGTGGTAATGTTTCCGATTTCAGCCGGGATTTCACCACTAATATGGTTTCCAAGAAGGGACCTGTGATGAAAAAACTCGGTATCCAGGCTATGGCCGTGGCTGGCAGAATTTCTCGAGGTAGGAAAAGAGGGATAAAAACTTACAACGTTGCAAGTCGAAGCCGGCCAAATATTTTGGGAATCGATCCATATAGGTAGTTTAGAGTGAGATCTCTGTAGTAGAATAGTACTATAAAGATCGAATTTGAATGCATACACGATGACCAAGTACATCAAATGTCGAAAATTCAGTAAAGATGTCTCACAGCTCTTGCAGATGAGGGAGTTTCACAAACTTCTCGGGCAAAGTTCCTGTCAAGTTGAGACCCCTCAACTGCCTGCATACGTGAAACGAGAAACTATGATCAAATGAGGCAGAGCCATCTAACATAACAGCTAGCAATTTGGACAATTTGGCATTAAGTAACGAGAGAATGGACTCGATCCGTTGCATGTTTCACTGTACGAATCAATGTACGTTCAATCAGATGTCTCAATACACGGGAGATTCGTTCTAGAAAGCATATCAAGACATGGCTAAACCTCCACATATATGAATTTTTCGATTTTGTATTATATTGCATTATAACTTTTTACAACATATATACAAGTAATGAGCATATAAGATAGCAAGAACATACATGTGAGTAACGTGGCATACGGTGCTATTGTTAAACGAACAGTCGCACACCACACTGCTGTACACATTCCTAACCCCTTCAGTGAAGTTAAATCCACCATGGCAAGAGCTTTGATTTACGTAGTCCCAATAAGTGTTTTGTAGCTTTGAGGATATTGTCTGAAGAACATCAACTGCACCAAGAACTAGCATAGATTAGAATCCAATTTGAGAAAAAAATGTTATGCATTAAAAAATCAAATTTTATAGTATTTTGTAAACAAGAGGATTTTGCCTTCATCTTGAGGCAGAAGTTGGGACTCAGAAATCAGAACTAGAGTTGCAAGAACGAGAATAATTTTCTCCATAGACTCCTCAAGAAAAGAGGTGGCATAGAAAAGAAAAAATCGAAAATCTCTGTTATGGTGTCTCAATTTCAACTTTTGTACTACTAGTTTTTAAGTAATTTTTCTTTAATTTTAATTTGTCATGTTTTAGCAGTATGATTTTTTATATGTTGGTTTGAATTAGTATTTGATTATTAGGATTACTTAATCCAGCTACATAATCTTATCAGTAAAAGTCAAATTTCAGTGATAACTATAGGACTCATAATGTTTTTTTTTGGTTGAAATCCACTTAATTTTGAATAAATTATGGATGTTGTTTCTATTTAGTGGCATTTCGTATTTACGAAATCAGTAATAAACTATTGGTAAAATGGGAGATTTTGTGGCTAGAAATCCAGTTTAGTTGAATAAATGTTCTTAGTTAATGATTAAAATTAGTTGAAAGTTTTGAGAAATGAATACTAGCTAGTATATTCTCTATCATATGTTTGGAAAACATTAATTAAAAATCATTGTGATTTTTGTTTCAATTTTGTTTCTATCACGTATTAGTAAGATGACAAAAATAAATAAATAAATAAAATATGGTTGAGGCATTTGTGGAAAATATTTCATAACCTTTCGAAATATAATATTTTGACCATGAAAATGCAAAGAAATCAACACGAAAAATAAACCTCCCATAAAGTTTATAGCCCATATTTCCTTATAAGATGGGCATTAAATTTTATTCCCTTAATATGTTTCTTACTAATGTTAATATTCATTAATAGAGTAATATTTCGAATTATTTTGGAAGATTTTATTTAGTTCTTTTTTCTTCCTTTTATCGATGGGAAATTTATGTAGCTTTAAATCTTAAAGTAAATTCGAGATATTAAAATTCAAAAATGGATGTTTATGGGTTTGGAGAGAGAGTGGTGGGATTTATTCGTTTTAAACCAATAGACCTTATTATTTACATAAATATTAAAATTAATACTCCCTCCGTCCAAAAAAATAGGGCAATTGAAGTATGACACGAGTTTTAATGTAGAATTGGTAAAGTAAGAGAAAATGAAAAAAAGTAAGAGAGAAGGAGAAAAAGTAAGTGAAAAGTAGTATTAGTGGAATGATGTGTAGGGTTATTATTTGTTGAAAACTTTCCATAAATGAATGTGCTCTATTTTTTGTGGACAACCAAAAATGATAAATATGTCTTATTTTTTATGGACGGAGAGAGTATGGTTTAATCAAAATTGATGCTAGTTGTACTCTCTATATAAATACAAATTTATATTTTCCAATATATTATTTGGATAAATTAAGGACAAGTGCCCATTTTACTCATCTAAATCCAATCTATCATAAACATCAAATTGAACAATCAAGAGTTTTACAATTAAAATCAAATAATTGAGCAAGTGGAAGAATTTAATTGCATAGGTGAGTTTGCCAACAGGTAGTCAAACATGTAACATGTATTCGATTAAAATACTTTTGATATAATAGTGCACTTTATTCAATCAGTCTGCTGTAGCCTGTATGTGCAAGATGTTAATGATTATTTATATATGCTATAATATAAAAATAATAACGAATTCAGGAAACAGATATATATGCTATAATATAAAAATAATAATGAATTCAGGAAACAGAACTTGTAGAATCCAGCATAGTAAAAAGACAATGGTGAATGTGGTGACTTTGGCCACTAGAGCAGGAGCGAACGCAAAAAAATATTATTGTAAGGACTATATGTTCAAATTTTGGATGATACAATAATTTTCTTATATTTTATCATTTTGGTAGGGACTTTTACACATTATAACACACAAAATAATAACAAAAATTATAAAATTATACAACTAAAAAAAATAAAAAAAATAATTTGGGAAGGGATAAGCCCTCCCTCGTGCCTATGTGTTCCGCCAATGCACTAGAGTCTGATCAGACAACGATTAGTGTAGTTTTCTTATATCACTGATCGACAAACTTGGATTAATTAACTCTCAAATACACCTATATATGTCTCAGTATAGAAATGTACTCTCTCTATCCACGAAATTACAAAAACTAGAACACATTGTGAATGACAGATGTTTTGTTGTGAAATTGGTAAAGTAAGAGAGAAGGGAAAAAAGTAAGAGAGAAGTAGTGTTAGTGGAATATGAGATCCATATTATTAGTAAGATAGAAGAGAAAAAAGTAAGAGAAGGAATTAAAAAAGTAAGAGAGAAGTAGTGTTAGTAGAATGTGAGGTAGAGAGAAGTTGTTGAAAACTTTCCTTTTTTAAATGTGCTCTATTTTTCGTGGACAACTAAAAATGACAAATGTGCTCTATTTTTCGTGGACAACCAAAAATGACGGAGAGAGTAATATTTTAAATAAAATCACTTAATGGTAAAAAGAAGTCTATGTCAACTTTTTTTCATCGAAATTTCCAAACATTGGAAAGCCAATCTTTCAAACATATTCATATATGAAAACTAAATCTATCTTTTTTCTAGTTTACTCGAATTCTACTTAAAGGTGCGATTTCATGCATGCACACTAACACTGTTTACACTATTGCCTTTTTGCATTTTATTTAAATAATTATGTATAAGACCAAATTTCACACGCAAAAAATAATTAATGAAATTCAAAACTTCTATTTCTACATAAGTTGGTTCTGAAGTCAGGGAAATTTCACTAGAGATATAGAATTGACTAGCTGAGAAGCATATTACTGAGTTACAGATGAGATTTTTTTTATATTATTGAGATTTTCTTCCTAAATTTAAAGTCTCAAGTCTCAACACATGTAAAAAGTAAGATGAGATTTTCTTCTTAAAATTATTGTCTGAACACATGTAAAAAAGATTAGACAAAGAGTTTGGAATCTTGAAACTAAGTCAAGTCAATGTTATTTCCTTTTCTTTCAAGTCAACGTTTGTGTTCGAATATTTTAATGTGGCCCTAACTGGCTAAAATTTGAATAATATGATAAAAAAATTGTAATCATGTGAGAGTAAACAAGTTGACAAGAATTTGCTGTAGTTCAGTATCTACATTATATAGATGTGGATGGTTAAACTTAAATCGAAAGAGAATCACAAAAAATAGACTGAATTGGAATTAGCTTCGCAGTTCAGACTACTCGATTCACATTTCACTGTTTTAGAATCAGACAATTAAACAGTGATTTCCATTTAAAATGGAGAAAAACCAATAGCGATGCGCAGACTTAAATGCCAAAACTTCCAAAACTTATGTTGGGTGATTTTGATTTAATTATGTTGATATTGAGTCTTGTAATTTACGACCAAGCGTGTATCAGTGTATGGTTACTAAATCGAACCCGACCATCTATTCTTGTTTAGAATCAGAACCATCATAAGTTGACTGAATTAGAATCAGATTCGCGGTTATGATAGATTGATTTTCATTTCACCCGATTCAGAACCGAACAATTAACAAGGCAATTTTAATTTAAAATAAAAGAAAACCGGCACTATTCTTAAAGCTAACTTTTTGTTACCGTACATCGCCCATGGTACCGTTTGCTTCCGTCATTATCCAAATTCACAAATCTATAATTAAAATTATTATTTATTTGTCGTATTATTATTTTTCTTGATATTTGAGATCAAAGAAATAAACAACTACGTGGTAGCTACCAACTCGTTTGACAAATTTAATACCCCATCATTTTTCGCAATATTAATTCATTTTTCCTTATAGTAAACGCGTATATATAATTATAAATACACTTAAATATAGCAACTGGCCAACTAGACTTCTTCTCTCTTCACTTGCATATTTATCTTCTTCTCAGCTCACACCCATTCCTCTCTCTCTCTCTCTAAAATCTAAGTCTAAGCAAACATGATAAATTGATTCCACATTTCTTCATAATGTTGTGTTTTTGGAGGCTTATTGCGTTGATTTGGTTTGTGAGCTTAGTTTCCGGAGCAGCGGTTTTGCCTCCTGATGAAGGTTGATGCATACATGGACATTGTGTTTTTGTATATTTGAATCTTAATTATTGAACATTTTGGTGAATGATTTTTGTGAAAATTGTGTTTGTGGATTTTGGCAGTGGAATCGCTGAGGGTGATAGCGAGGAGGTTGGGGAAAGGGGATTGGAATTTCAGCGTGGATCCATGCAGCGGGTTGTCGGGCTGGGCGACCCCGAACCCGATTAAAGGCAGTGAAAATGCAGTGACTTGCAACTGCACGTTTGACAATAGCACCACTTGTCACATTACCAGCATGTGAGTTTTTTTTAAACGCATTAATAGTAGTCTAAATTATGAAATTTGATCAATTTTGATCTAACTCGTAAGATTTGAAAACATAAGTTTCCGTTTTCTTTCATGTCTGTGTATAAATTGATGTTGTTTGATTAAAACCAGAAAAAGAAATGAACGAGTTCTTGCAATATTTGATAAATGAAATAGTCGTTTTGAGTATCACCAAGAGACCCGTTCTGTACATAAAATGAGATAATTGTGAAAAATTATTTTTTGTGATTTAATATTTTATTTTAAAATTTTGGTAAGAAGTTCACTGAATCTGAGCAAATTTTGTGATCCGAATAACTATTATTCATTTTATTTAAAAATGAAGGGACTATTAATTTTAATATTGTGTTCTAGGAGAAAAAGGTAGGATAATATTAATTTTTTTCCTTATAAAATTTGATTCGGATTAATATATTTTACTTTGCAATATTTTTTGATAAAGAATTTCTCAACTTATAATTTCTCTTTTGAATTTGCAATATTGTGTTCCTATTCCTAACCAAAAATTGAATTATTACTGTAGAAATTCAGAATATGTCACAGGCCAAAGACAATAATAGTTTCTCTCTTTCTATCTGTTTTCAGCTGCATATTCTTTAATATTGTTGTCTATTTTGTTGCAGTTAATGGACTGAAAATTTTGATTAAATTAATATTTTCTAAATCTAGGTGCCTGTGTTAGGTTGTGAATTTTTCATATTCTACATCAGCAGTTTTATAGTACTATGAATAATTCTTGAAGTCGATATTTACATAAAGAAAAGAATAAAACTTTATGTGCTGTCAAATGGTCCATTTGGCCAAACATCTCTTTCCTACTTATGTCAATTATATTAAATGCATTGATAATTTCTACATTATTCTTTTAGTACTAGTACTGTAATAAATTTCAATAACTTTAGCTGTATCAACACCATAATATCGAAGTGAATTATTGTTCAAATTTATTAAAATATCTTAATTTGAAAAATATACCCAATAATTGAATTATTGTTCCATTTAATTAAATATCCTATGGTGGCCCAATCTGAGCCTGCTATTATAATCATCATATAGCCTCATAGGTCATAAATTAATAGTATATGTCAGAGGTCATAAATTTTCTATAAAAGGTTATATTTCCAGAATTATGATTGTCAATTAAACATTTTTTTATTTATATTTTTGGCCCAATAAAATGCAGAATTCTGAAGGCCCAAAATCTGAATGGATCAGTCCCACGCGAGTTTATTAGGCTCCCATTTCTTCAAGAGATGTAAGTACTTTACGAATTAAAATTAATTTTTAATTCAACATAAAAAAAAGTACTAGTAACTAATTTAACCGCCGAGTTTCAATTGCATATTTCTTCCACAGTGATCTCACTCGGAACTACCTCAACGGCACCATCCCCCCGGAATGGGGCTCCATGAAACTCGTAAACATGTACGCTCTTTATCTCTCTTTGCGCGCGCACACACAAACACACATTGATGTTTGGATAATCAATTGAATCAATATTTGCAAATAGGAGTTGGATTTATGTTTAACTAGTGATGTAATGTTATATATGCAGTTCTTTGATTGGAAACCGTATCACTGGTTCGATACCGAAAGAGCTCGCCAACATCACTACGCTTCAACAACTGTAACATTTCTCCGCCAAATTTGTGATTTATTTGATGAATAGAGTGTTTGCATATGATATTTCTAATATTCAAAAATTGTAGTGTTTTGGAGTACAATCAGTTGTCTGGAACTATACCTCCCGAGCTCGGGAATCTTCCTCTAATACAAAGACTGTAAGGCCTATGCAAATTCATTTCCCCCTCCCGCCTTCGTATTTAGATGGTTTATCATATTAATCGCTTTTTTTCTCTTTTTTTCTATAATATCATCGTGTAGACTATTTACCTCCAACAATCTAACCGGAGAATTACCCGCAAGTCTAGCAAAACTGACCACTTTGACAGACTTGTAAGTTTCTTATCATTTTTATTCTAGTAATCTCTTGATACCGTGCTTCAGTCTTTGACATATCGAAATGTTATTCCGATGCAGTCGTGTTAGTGATAACAACTTCATAGGAAGCATACCGAATTTTGTCCAGAACTGGACGAACATGGAAAAACTGTAAGGGTTGATCAGCACTTACATTGATGTTACCATCTCATCATCTCTTGATATAATGTGTCGTTTGATTACAGAGTGATTCAGGCTAGCGGTCTATCTGGGCCGATCCCGACTGGTATTGCTTCCTTAACCAAAATGACTGACATGTAAGTATAGATTATGATATATTATAAGATGATTAGGATGACATTGAGAAGAACTCATAGGATTTGCGTGTATTCATACGATTAAAAATGTGCAGGAGAATCAGCGACTTGACTGGAAACGATTCAAGTTTACCGTCTCTTAGTCCAATGAAAAAGCTAAAGACACTGTGAGCGTGATTTTGTCATTGCTATCTCATATCGTATTCATTGCTTTTATATGACTCTGGTGGATCTTGATATGCAGGATATTGAGAAGTTGCAACATTGTTGGGACATTGCCGGATTATATTGGAGATATGACGACACTCAAACTTTTGTAAGTAAAACTTGTTCTGCCTGCTTAAGTCTTCTCAAAACTTCATAGCTCTATTTGCCAGGAAGCGTTTGCATGTAACGGGATAAATTATCCGTGCGTTCTTTAACTGATTTGTTATTTTTGCTTTGTGCAGAGATCTAAGTTTCAATAAACTAACCGGACCAATTCCCGAGAGCTTTATTAGTCTATCAAACACGGACTACATGTAAGAGTCTCGATCTACAACCATTACTAGTGCATTTACTCATCTTGAATTGATCAAACCGTTATGAAAAATATATAACACTATTAATCGCTAATTCAACATGCTCGTGCTGCAGCTATTTAACCGGGAATTCTCTAAGCGGGCCACTGCCAGCTTGGATGCTCAAAGACGGGGACAACATGTAAGACTCCCCCACTCTTCTACGCACTTCTCTTTTAACCGACGAAAAAACAAATTCGTTTAAAATGTCTCAATTTGGATGCAGTGATTTGTCGTACAACAACATTACGTACGAAAGTTTACCAGCAGAGTGTCAGCCGCGTAAACTGTGAGATTTCTAACCCTTATCTTTACGTGGAATCTTATAATGGGATCGCTAATCTACTTTGATATGATGCATTCTTTCCAGAAACTTGTTTGCCAGCTCGAGAGGAAACACCAAGTGAGTTTCATGATTTTGTAACATGCACAACTCTTTTGTCCTCGTTCGTATTTTGTTTCTGTTGAATCTTACGTGTTGGCAATATCATCATGGCAGTAGCGCTGTTTCCTGCTTAAGAAGCAGTTGTGAACGAAGTAAGTGATAATGCAAATGATATACTATTAATTTCTTGTAGAAGCGAATGTTGAGAATTTCGTCTCTTGTTCGTCTCAGAGTATTATTCGCTTCGCATAAACTGTGGAGGAAAACAAGACGTGGACGACAAAGGAACTAGCTATGACGACGATACAAATTCTGGTGGGGCCTCGAATTTCTTTCGTAGTAGGACAAACTGGGGATTCAGCAGCACTGGCCACTTCTTGGACGACGATCGCTCCAGAGACTCCTACACGTGGCAAAACGCCTCAAGCATATCCGGACAGAACCAGAAGCTGTACACGGATGCACGCCTCTCTCCCCTCTCGTTGACATACTACGGATACTGTTTGATAGATGGAAACTACACAGTAAACCTCCACTTCGCGGAGATCATGTTTACGGATGACAGAAAGTATAGTAGCCTCGGAAAGCGTATATTTGATGTCTACATTCAGGGGAAGCTGGTCCTGAAGGATTTCAACATTGAACTTGAGGCAGGAGGAGTAAACAAGCCAATAACGAAAAACTTCACTGCGGTTGTTACTGATAATACGTTGGACATTCGCTTCTATTGGGCTGGAAAGGGTACGAACGGCATGCCTGTAAGAGGAGTCTATGGTCCTCTCATTTCAGCCATTTCCGTCGATCCTAGTAAGTTGTCTATTTGAATTTAGTATCTACAGTATTGCATTTTTTTCGATAGATACTAAATTCAGACATTACATGTAGATTTTCATAGTATGACATTTAGACTATGTTTTCACTTCATCTGAACTTTCCCAATCTCAAATCTGTTTAGACTTTACGCCCCCGTCTTCGTCAGAAGGTGGAAGTAGCATTTCTGGAGGTGCTATAGGTGGTATAGTGGTAGGAGTTCTTTTTGCAGCCGTTTTGGTTCTAGGCGTTCTCTGGTGGAAGGGTTGTTTTGCACGTAAAGATTCGATGCACGATGGTAATTACTAACCGGACATAGTCTCATTTCTTCAGTTGACATCCTTGACTTATTTGTGCAATTCTCAGATTTGAAGGGTTTAGACCTTCACACTGGATCATTTACACTAAGGCAAATCAAAGCTGCCACGAACAACTTCGATCCTGCTAATAAGATCGGTGAAGGTGGTTTTGGTCCTGTATTCAAGGTAATATTACTTAACAACAATATCATTACCATTAGCCTTACTCTTCATTTCTGATCTTTGTTTACTGTTATCTCTTTGTAAAGGGTGTTTTATTAGACGGTACAGTCATTGCTGTGAAGCAGCTTTCTTCCAAATCAAAGCAGGGGAACCGCGAATTCATAAATGAAATAGGCATGATTTCTGCCTTGCAACACCCTCACCTTGTTAAGTTGTATGGATGCTGCATCGAAAGCAACCAGTTGCTGCTCGTGTACGAGTATTTGGAAAACAACAGCCTTGCTCGTGCACTATTTGGTAAGCTCTACAACAATTCTAACCTCAACGGATCGCGCTTTTCTAGTTTCGTACTCGTGTATATAAGCTATGCATTTGCAGGTCCGGAAGATCTGCAATTGCATTTGGACTGGCCTATGAGGCACAAGATCTGCATCGGTATAGCACGAGGCTTGGCCTACCTCCACGAGGAGTCGAGACTGAAAATTGTGCACCGTGACATCAAGGCCACGAATGTGCTCCTTGACAAGAACCTAATGCCTAAGATATCTGATTTCGGACTTGCCAAGCTTGACGAAGAGGATAATACTCATATAAGCACGCGCGTCGCTGGAACTTTGTAAGAACCTAATTAATTTGATGTTACAAATTTAATCAGGGTAAAAAATTAATAAAAACATTAATTGATTTTGACAGTGGATACATGGCTCCTGAATACGCGATGCGAGGCTATTTGACCGATAAAGCAGACGTATACAGCTTCGGAGTAGTTCTCCTAGAAGTCATATGTGGAAGGAGCAACACCAGCATGAAGACCAAGGATGATTGCTTCTATCTTCTTGATTGGGTATTTTTTTACAAAATTGAACTTTTCTCGTTACGACTTTATTTATTATTCGTGGAATAAATTCATCGATGATCGTTTCACAGGCTAATACGTTGAAGGCGAAAGGAAATCTGCTGGAGCTAGTGGACTCAAGGCTGGGATCAGACTTCAACAAAGAAGAGGCGATGACGGCCATCAACGTGGGGCTGCAGTGCACGAATGCGCTGGCTGCGGAGAGGCCAAGCATGTCGACCGTGGTGAGCATGCTCGAGGGGACAGTAGGCGTTCAGCACTTCGTCTCAGGCACGAATGTGTCGGTTGGGAAGGAGGGGGCTGATGAGGTCACGGAGGGGCAGAGTATATCCATGGACGTGCCGTGGACCGGATCCTCGACAAATACTGCTGATCTGTACCCGGTGACTGTGGATACTGAATACTGGGAGAAGAGAGATCTCTAGAGTTTTGAAGTGTTTTCTTGTTTCTTATCAACTTTGTATATTTCTTGACTTTTTTTTATGGCTTTGTACTATTTTTTACCTTCCCTTGTTGGTGATGTGTAATTAGACAATTTTCTTATTTGTCACATTACTGTATGATATAGGGAGTTGTTACACACTTGATTAACCTTATTATTTGAAGTTGAAGTTGAAGAAAATGTTGCAAGTATTATTAATTCCCATTTTAATTGATATTTTTTGTTGTTTGGTTTGGATGAAGATGAATATATGTTAAATTATACTGTGACAAGTATTGTAGCACTAGTATTTACAGTTGGATTGTATCACTAACTACTGTCACACGATACCTCTAGCTAGTGAACTTGAGGGCGAAATATCGCGGTTCCTTTAATTTTGATAAATTAAATCTCATATAATTTATAAATTAATTTACAAGAACACAGAATCAATAAATTCACAAGAACAAACACTGAAAAACTTACAATAAACACATAAAATTTGATTTATGTCGCCGGCCATGTGTTGAATTTCTTGACTTCTTTTATAAGTACTATATTTTTATATTTTTTTTATTATGTGAAGTTTAAGTTGAAGAAAATATGTTGTATTATAAATCCATTTTGATTGATCTTTTGTTTGGGTTTGGATGAAGATAAAATGATAAGTATGTTAAATTGTAATGTAACCAAAATTGTATTCATGGTATGATATTACCTCCAATGACAAGAAATGAGTTTGATTAGGTCATAGTCCAAATCCATAAAATCACAATTAAATTTATTAGTCGTATTAAGCTTGTATATATATATTTATATGAGATCACTGATGTACACAAATACGTGGTCGCTACCAAGTACTATTACCAACTCGTTTGACAAATTTACTACTCACTATTAAATACTACTAGTAATTTTCAATCATTTTCCACAATATTTATTCATTTTTTCCCAGATAGTAAACGCAACTGGCCAATTTTCTGTCCTCACTTGTTTGCTTATCTTCTTCACATCACACCCATGCATGATGCATCTCTCTCTATGAAACATAAGTATCATTTTCCAAAAATTGACTCCAATTTCTTCTTCCACATTTTTGGAGGCGTTATGTTGTATTTTTGGAGGTTTATCGCGTTGATTTGGTTCGTTAGCTTGGTTTCTGCAGCACCGGTTTTGCCTCCCGATGAAGGTTGATACATATAGGAATTGTTTCTGTATATGAATATGAGTTATTGATCATTTTGGTGAATGATTTGGTGAAAATATATGTTGAATATGTTTATGTGTTTGTGGATTTTGGCGCAGTGGAATCGCTGAGGGTGATAGCGAGTAGGTTAGGGAAAGGGGATTGGGATTTCGGCGTGGATCCATGCAGCGGGTTGTCGGGTTGGGCCACCCGGAACCCGGTTAAAGGCCGCGAAAATGCAGTGACATGCGACTGTACATTTGACAATAGCACTACTTGTCACGTCACCAGCATGTGAGTTTACGATTTTTCTATTTTGACATTCACAAAAAATAATTTCATTTCTAAAAATGAAAAATTTTTCTTTCATATGTTACTTACTTTTTATAAGGTTTACTCTCAAATTAAAAGGCAATGATAGATGCTTCTCTTAGTATTGTATTTTTAGCTGCAAATTCTTTATCGTTGTCTGAATTTTGCAATTAATGGACTGGGAATTTTGATTATGTTGACATTTTCAAAATCACGTTGCAGTCATTCGCTTGTGAATTTTTCATTTATTTTTTTAGCAGTTTTACCTTTATAGGAGTATGAGTAATTTTTGAAGTCAATATTAATTTACATATGGAAAAGAATAAAATTTCATGTGCCATTTGGCCTAACATATAATTTACTTCACTTTCCTACTTAGGTCAACAGATCTACTTTATTCTTTTCATTCAATAATTTTAGATGTATCAACACCATAATATCGAGTTGAATTCCTTATTAGAAAAATATACCTAGGTTTGGAATTATTGTTTCAATTGATTAAAATATCATTAAAAAATATATATTCCAATTGATTTAAATATCCTAAGGTGGCCCAATCAAAGCCCGCTATTACAAATCGTCATAAACTATGATATTTCAGAGGTCATAAATCCATAGTAAAAGGTTATATGTTTCTAAACTTATGATTTCATAGAATAAATTAATATTGTTATTTATTAGATTAATTGTAAATTTTTTTTGCCAAATAAATTGCAGAATTCTGAAGGCCCAAAATCTTAATGGATCTGTCCCAAGCGAACTTGTGAGACTCCCATTCCTTCAAGAAATGTAAGTAATAGCAATTGATTTTTTACGTAACATCCAATTAAAGTTCATAAACATTAAACTAATAATTATTAATCTCACATGAAGACGTCATTAATTCACAATTAATTTTGTGATTTATTTGATAACATAGTGTTTAAAAATTTGTAGTGTTTTGGAGTACAATCAGTTGTCTGGAACTATACCTCCCGAGCTTGGTAATCTTCCTCAAATACAAAGACTGTAAGGCCTCTGCGAATTGCTTCGTATTTAAGTGGTTTGTCATAGGTTAGCTGATATATCGTTGTTTTTCTATAATATCGCCGCGAAGACTATTCACCTCCAACAATCTAACCGGAGAATTACCCGCAAGTCTAGCAAAACTGGCCACTTTGACAGACTTGTAAGTTTGTTTTCATATTTATTCAAGTAATCTCTTGATACCGTGCTTCAGTCTTTGACATATCGAAATGTTATCCGATGCAGTCGTGTTAGTGACAACAACTTCATAGGAAGCATACCGAATTTTATCCATAACTGGACAAATATGGAAAAACTGTAAGAGTTGAAAAAACATTTACATTGATGTTTTGGATATTTCACACCATCTCTTTACTGATTAGCTCTCGATATATCGTGTCTTTTGATTTCAGAGTGATTCAGGCTAGCGGCCTAGCTGGGCCGATCCCTTCTGGCGTTGCTTCCTTAACCAAATTGACTGACTTGTAAGTATAGATTATGACATATTATCATACTTTGATTTACATGTATTCATGTGATTCCAAATGTGCAGGAGAATCAGCGATTTGAATGGGAACGATTCAAGTTTACCGTCTCTTAGCACGTTGAAAAGGCTAAAGACACTGTGAGTGTTATGTTTATCATTGCTATGTCGTATTGTATTTCATTGCTTTTATATGACTTGGTGGATCTTGCTACGCAGGATATTGAGAAGTTGCAACATTGTCGGGACATTGCCAGAGTATATTGGAGATATGACGACGCTTAAACTCTTGTAAGCACAACTTTTTCTGTTGGCCTAATCTTAAAACTATGCGTACTCTTTGAATTATTCGCGCCTTTTTTAACTGGTGTGTTGTTTTTGCATTGTGCAGAGATCTAAGTTTCAACAAATTGAACGGACCATTACCCGAGAGCTTTATGAATCTATCAGAAACAGAGTACATGTAAGAGTTTCGATCTACAACCATTCCTGGTGAATTTGCTCATTTACGATACTAATGTTGCAGCTATTTAACCGGGAATTCCCTAAGTGGGCCACTGCCGGATTGGATGCTGAAAGGCAGGAAAGGCATGTAAGACTCATCATAGTATGATTTATTGTGTGTGCTCAAAACGCATGAAAACAAATTTGTCTGAAAATTCTCAAATTTGGATGCAGTGACTTGTCATACAACAACCTTACATATGGAAGTTTACCGGCAGAGTGTCGGAACTCTGAAGTGCTCATCAGTTGTTTTTCAAGTATAGCATTATTACATTTTCAAAAGTATATACTGGCTAGGTTTGTTGTTGTCTGCTTGACAATAGCGAATGTCCTAATTTTTTTTATCAGCAACGCATGTAGTGATCGAAGAAAAGCAAGTGATTGCACTTGCAGAAGCACCTAATACCGGCAGGAAACTGGGGGAGCATATTTTTAGGAGCTACATTGCTGCGTCGTCACCGAGTGAGGCGCTCAGTGCTGCGCCAAGTCCGGCAGTGGAGGCTCCGGGAGAAGGTGGAAGCAGTATTTCTGGAGGTATTATAGGTGGAATAGTGATAGGAGTTTTTTTTGCTGTCATTTTAGTTCCGGGTGTCCTGTGGTGGAAGGGTTGTCTTACACGTAAAGATTCGAAGCACGATGGTAATTACTCTACTGACATAAGTCACATAACCATATTTGTCTCATTCATGTACTTTACATTTTGATACTTATTAGATTTGAAAGGTTCAGATCTTCGCCCGGGATCATTTAGCCTAAGGCAACTCAAAGCTGCCACAAACAACTTTGCTGATGCTAATAAGATCGGTGAAGGTGGTTTCGGTCCCGTATTCAAGGTATCATAATATATATTGTTACTATCTAGCTGTACTCTTCATTCATGATCACTGTATGAATATTCCTGATCAGTGTATATTGTTATCTATTTTCTATAGGGTACTCTATCGGACGGTACAATCATTGCTGTCAAGCAGCTTTCTTCCAAATCAAAGCAAGGGAACCGCGAATTCGTGAATGAAATAGGCATGATTTCCGCTTTACAACATCCAAATCTTGTTAAGTTGTATGGATGCTGCATGGAGGGCAACCAGTTGATGCTTGTCTATGAGTACCTGGAAAACAATAACCTTGCTCGTGCATTATTTGGTACGTTAACGTTATTTCAACAATTACTTCGATTTTTTTTTTTTATCATACTCAATTACTTCATGTTTCATAACAGGTCCAGTAGAACACCAATTGCATTTGGATTGGCCAATGAGGTAAAAGATATGCGTCGGGATAGCAAGGGGTTTGGCTTACCTCCACGAAGAATCACGGCTGAAAATTGTCCATCGCGATATCAAGGCTACTAACGTGCTTCTTGACAAGAAATTAGTCCCTAAAATATCTGATTTTGGGCTCGCGAAGCTGCATGAAGAAGACGACACCCACATAAGCACGCGCATTGCAGGAACGTTGTAAGTAGTTGTCTCTATTTAGAATATTCAATACAAAAACTATAACTATTTGTTATATACTTATATAGTACTTGATTGTCAGTGGATACATGGCGCCCGAGTATGCAATGCACGGCTATCTGACAGATAAAGCAGACGTGTACAGCTTCGGAGTCGTCGTTCTGGAAATTGTCAGTGGGAGGAGCAACAGAAGCATCAGACCGAAGGAGGATAACTATTATCTTCTTGATTGGGTAACATTTCTTTTTCATGCAAAGGAACACAAATTTAGCTCTTTAAAAATTATATCCATCATATAAATGAAAAAAAACTTGGATTTCTTAACTTCACTCAGGCTATATCCTTGAAAGCGAAAGGGGACTTGTTGGACCTAGTCGACCCGAGATTAGAGTCGACCTTCAACAAGGAAGAGATGGCGAGAGCTATCAATGTGGCGCTCATTTGCGCGAATGTTGCAGCTGCGGAAAGGCCGAGTATGTCGGCTGTAGTGAGCATGCTCGAGGGGAAAGATGGCGTTCCTAAGTTGGCTTCCGAGACGAGCATCTCAGTTGATAAGACGAGACCCGGGGAAGTGGAGATGGGTACATTGGACGGGGAGGGTGATTCCATGGATGCGCCGTGGAGTGGTTCTTCAGCTGATCTCTATCCACTCTCCGAGTAAGGAGTTACGGCCCAGTTACACTGGGCTGAATTAAAGGCTCATAACTCATAACGCATAACCCCTATTCTTTTTAAAATATGAGTCTTATTTTTATATATTTATTTTATAATGGAATATAATAGTAATGAGTTTATAAAAAGGTGGGTTTACTCACCAAAGGAATTAGAGAATATATATCTTAACCAGCCAAGGAAATCTCTCTCGAGAATTATTTTGCATATTCTATTTTGAACAGCCAAGGAAATCTCAAACGGCCAGATAGTCGCCGTCGTTGTCGTAGTCGTCATGTGCCAGGATGAAGATTTTAATTCTGTGTTTTTTATTTAAAATATGGATGAGTATTCGTAATTTTTTTTCAAACTTACATCATTTATATATTTTTATTCTATATTTAAGTACATTTCTCAATATTATCATTATACAGTAAAATTATTCTTATCTCAAATTTGTGACACAAATTATAATAAACTGATAATTTTGTAGTATATCACAATTTTTGTTTTAATAAAACTCACTACTATTGTTGTACATATTTATTAGTATTAAAGTACATTTTAATTAAAAACCCCATATAATGATATTATTTCATATTAAAATTTTTTTTACACTCCCTCCATCCACCAATAACTGTCTCATTTGTCATTTCGTTTGTCCCTCCATTTGGTAATGGACTACACATTATTTTCCATTAGTTTTATCCCATTCACACATTATTATAAAACTATATTTCATCTGTTCCATAAAAATATGTGCATATGAAATGACACGAGAATTAAAGCACAATTGATAACATGAAAGAGAGGAGCAGAAGGATAGTTAAAACTTAAAGTAGTGTTAGTAGATAGTAAGACCCATATTATTATTAGTATTTAATGAGTTGTAATGGTGGGTCATAGTAGTATAAGTTGTAAATAAATTGATATATATGAGTAACTAGTTGAGGACAACTTTCCATGAATGGAAATGACCATATTTTATTGGAGGGACAAAAATGGAAAGTGCACATATTTTTATGAAATAGAGGAAGTATTAAAATATGGACTCACATTCCACTATCTTTTTCCATACACTTTCTATTATATTTCTTAAAATCTGTATCAACTCAAATCAAGTCTATTATTCATGGATGGAGGGAATATTTCATAACTTGAAGTAAATAAAATGGGTCAATAGAGTGTGATCTAGTGTGAAAAAAACTTTACAATATAAATCAATGAGCTTGTGCATTTGAGGTTGGTGGCATGGTTTTCCTTTCTCTCTCAAAAAGTTAAACGATTTAAGGAGGTGGTCAGAAAAAAGACAGAACCCATAGCTCGGCGTTAATTGTGACGTTCTGAGAGCTTGTTTGGTTCTTTTAGACGAACTGAGGAATGAATGGTCGTCAGTGAGCAGTTTGTTTTTGTGTTGGTGTTGTCTTGATAATTCTTTTTTTTTTTTGTTGGCTTTTTTGTTGAGACCTTTTCTTGGGTTTCCTAGTTTTTGCTTTTTGGTCAGGTTTTACTCTAAGTTATTTGTTTGTACTTGCATTTATTTTTCTAATTATGTTCTCAATATCATTTCTACACTCATTTCTTTTAAGTTTGAGCATTTCTATTTATCAAAATGACAAAAATCAAACGCGTGTTTTCAATTTTTGTTAAAATGAGTAAATGGTGATAGTATAATACAGTAAATATCAAAGGGTTTCTGTCAATAGTACTATTCACGCGTTTATACAAAAATATCTCTCTTTCAAAGCTAACCCTAACGTCAAGAGTAAGCAAGAAATGGTGCTTTTTAAGAAAGAATTAATTAAACAACATGGTGCTTTCAAAATCTTACCTTTTGTAAGAGGAATTATAATCTTGATTGTTAGTAAAATTATTTTATACCTATTACATGTAACTAAGTACTCCATCCGTTCCATAGTAATAGAGTCATTTTGTCATTTTTTTGGTATGTTCCATAGTAATAGAGTAATTTCACTTTTTAGTAAAAGTCAACACATTTTTCCACACATACTTTATGCTCTCTTCATTTATTTTCTCTTTATCTCTCTACCTTCTAGTTTTCTACTTTACTATTCCTTTACTTAACCTCACCTAACACAATTTTTCTTAATTTCCATACCGAAAAGAACCGTCTCCATTACTATGGAACAGAGGGAGTATGAAGTTTGCATTACATGCTTGCTGAAAAATGAGTAAATACGTAAGTAATTTTGATTATCACAAAATCATTATTTATATTTTGTTAAATTAACGACAAATTATCAAATAAATTAACAATATTGTTAAATTCGGGCCAGTACCATATATTTTTCAAATAACAATAATAAATCACAAAATTTGAAAAATTCACAATTATCAAATTCAAAATTTCCCAATGGCCTTTATGTGTACAAATTATAATAACATGTCGTATATGCATGTACCAATTTAAATAATGTAAATATTTTTCTTTAATTTCTTTTTCCTTTCTATTATTGCAAATAAAATTGGCAGTATCAATTTTCTCCCCGTTTTCTTACTCTTACCTAAACACTTGCTCTCTCTTACTCACTCTATTTTAATTCCATATTAATTTAATAAATAATTACACTTATTAGATACTATATCATTTTCAATTCGCACAATCTCATTGGTGTACATATAAGTATTTGTGACAACTGTAAATTTTGTCTCGCATTGACTTAGTTCTCATCTATACAATTATGAATAACTCTCCCCTGACCCCTCTTATAAGGCCTCCTTTAAAGGAGGCCAATGATCCATTTCTAATAACACTGATCAAGTCAAGTCGTCTCCGTGGGTCGTGGGTTTTGCTCCATGCCTTTGATTTTTCTAGCATGAATTTTGTCATTTAGCATTTTCACTTCTCCATCAAAACGTCGCGTATTTAAGCCATGAGTGTTGTCGGGTTTTCGCAAGTCTTGCTACAATTCCCTCATTGATTACGAGTGCTTATTCCAACATTTTATTTCAATATCCTACTTATAATGCACGTTGTTAGAAGAAATATCACGTAAGATCTGGGAAATTATATGAAATTGATATGGAAGAATATTGTGCCTTATATAGAATAACAATTATTGTAAATTAGGTTTACCATATGTAGAGACACTCTAGCCTATATATTCTTGTAATTTATGTATCATTGGCAGACTGAATAAAACAACCGATTCTTCCCATTGAATTTCTACATGGCCTTAGAGCAGATCGATCTTGGCTCAGAAAATTTTCATCATAGCCGATAATACCTATTTTTCCACCCTTTAAGCCCAGAAAACAGCCCCTACAACCGAAAATGTCAGACACAGAAGACACGAAAATTGATCCAGAACAGATAACGAGTTTGAGGAATAGCAAAAGCATCACAGTTGCGTTCAATTTGAATGGAAGAAACTACCCCCTTTGGTCTCGATTGATCAAACTAAAAATTGGAGGCCGAGGAGCCTACTCATACATCAGGAACGACCCCCGGAACCAGGAAGCAAAGGGTTCGATGTGTGGGAGGAAAACGACTTGGTGGTGTTCTCGTGGATCGTTGACAACATCGAGAACGATATCGTCGCCGACTTCGCGCATCATCTGACCACCAAAGCGCTATGGGACAGCCTTGCCGTGACCTTCGAGAACAAGGCCGATAAATACCACATCTACGACCTGGAAGAGAAAGCAGTAAACATCAAACAAGGAAACCTCGATCTGGAAACTTATTACCGGAGAATCCACGGTTTGTGGATCAATATCGACAGAAGCCAAAAACAATCGATTAGCTGTTGTGACAAGGGAATCGATCAGTTTCGAACACACTCGAATGAGAAACGATTGATCAAATTTCTGACCGGGTTGAATCAGGAATACGATTCAATTCGAAGGGACATCTTGAAGGAGGAACCGATCCCATCACTAGAGCAAGCCTACGGATGGGTGAAGACAGAGGCGGCTCGACGTAAAATCATGCCACCGGCATCGTCCTCACCCACCGGAGAAGCCAACGGTAGCAACGCCGATTTGTCATTTGGGGGTGAAATCGGACTCGGGCTCGCAGCAATCGGACAGAACTCCAACCCCCAAAACCAGCGCCCACCGTACCGCGACGCTCCACCGCGTCCCTCCGCCGCCAGCCAATCGGGAAACCCACGCCCCGACACCTCCAAATTGTGATTCTCACACTGTGGAAAACAGAAGCAATCATGGAAGACGTGCTTCAAACGGGTAGGATACCCAAAATAGTGGGAGGAGCGACAGAAATCGAGAGCAGAGGCGGTGGCGCAGGCGAAGCTCGCCGTGGAGGTAAACCACGATGGAACACCACGGCGAATTGACGGGGGAAATCATGGAGAATCAGGTGGATTAGGGGTGGCGGGGCGTCAGGAGGACCAACCCGTCGGCGGCAACGTGAGAGGCGCCGGGAATTTCGCGGAGAGGACGACTGGAATTGGCGGAACGGTGCAAGGAGGTAACGGGTTTGGGTTAATCCCAAACCTTAATTTAAAACTTGCATATTTTCAATTAAAACCCCCTAGAAATTAGAAATGTCGAAAAATACCCCATGTTGTTAATATTCGCCCCCCTGACTGCCCGAAAATTACAATTGAACCCCAGACAGGTCGAGAATATTATATTTGCCCCAATTATGTGTCTGAAAATCGTTTTGAACCTCTACAAGAAACTTCCGCTGCATTGCATGTTCATAATGTGATTGATAAACATTCTAAAGGTTGGATATTTGATTGTGGGGCAACTGATACCATGACTCTGGAAAGGGATGATTTTATTACTTTTGATAATGGGATGAAGTCATATATTAGAACAGCCAGTGGGGAACTAATTACTGTTGAAGGATCAGGCACAATTGAAATTTCACCTACACTTAGACTGATAAATTGTCTATATGTTCCTACTTTATCTCAGAGAGACTGATGTTCGTTAGTCATGTGACTAAGGAATTGAATTGCACGCTCCTAATGCACCCCAACTTTTGTATTTTGCAGGATATTTAGACGAGGAGGATTCTTGGGCGTGGCACTGAGAGACGAGGACTCTATTACGTGGATGGGATAGCTCAACATGGTAGTGCAATGCTGGCTCACGGATCCACGAAACAAGAAACTTGGCTCTGGCACCGAAGACTAGGACACCCTTCTCCTGGTTACTTTAAATTGCTTTATCCGAACCTTTCAATTTCTTCTGATTTTTCATGTGAAACTTGTGTTTTGGCCAAGAGCCATAGACAGTCTTTTAAGCCTACAAATACTCATGTGAAATCCATGTTTTCTTTAGTACACTCTGATGTTTGGGGTCCCGCACCAGTGGTGGGCGGGAATGTTTTTCGAAACTTTGTGATTTTTATTGATGACTGCACTAGAATGACATGGGTTTATTTTTTAAAAAACAAATCTGATGTGTTTGATAGATTTACCTCGTTCTTTAAATTGATTGAGACGCAATTTCATACCACTATCAAAATCCTTAGGTCAGATAATGAGGAGGAATTCGTTAACAGTGCTATGGCCCAATTTTGCAAAGAAAAGGGAGTGATCCACCAAACCTCGTGAGCCTATACACCAGAATAAAATGGGGTTGTCGAGTGGAAAAATAGGACAATCCTAGAAATGACCCGAGCCATAATGATTGAATCCAAAGTCCCGAAACATTTTTGGCCAGAAGCAGTTGCTACATCCATCTACCTCATCAATCGCCTTCCTACAAAAATCCTGAACATGAAAACCCCCCTTGATTCCCTATCCAAACAAGCCAAAATACCCGAACACTTGAACCTTCAGCCCAAAGTCTTTGGTTGTACCGTCTATACTCATATCACAAAACACGAGAGAACTAAACTATCACCTTGTGCAACCAAATGTGTCTTCGTGGGGTATGGAGTGAATCAAAGAGGCTATAGATGCTATGACCCATCCACTCGAAAAATCACCACTACCATGAACTGTAATTTCCTAGAAACCGAGTTTTTCAATCATACCCACCTTAGTAGTCAGGGGGAGAGTGGTCCGAATATTTCTGAGGACTATCTAAGTTGGGTTGTGCCATTGTCAAGCTCCTCGATTGGGGAACTAACAGATCCATTGGTAGTCGTTGCCGCCGAGCCCCTCTCACCACAAAAACCCTCTCATCCGCTCCCAAACGATCCTCTTTCGACGATATCTGAGGTAATTCCTGAACCGAATGTTGTTGAAAGTACAGTTATTATTGATCTATTGATACAGTAGCCCAGGAGGAGGATAACACCGTGGACGGAGACACCGGAAAATATGTGCTTCCTTTCAGAAGTACAAGGGGGATTCCAGCGAAACGATATTCCCCCGAAAAGATAGGGAAGAAGAGCCGCTATGGGGTGGCAAACTTTGTGCAAGGAAATCTGACTAAAATGGCTCGAGCTTTTGAGGTAGCTCTATATGAAGAAAAAGAAATCCCACAGACAGTCGAGGAGGCAATGAAGCATAAGAAATGGAGGGAAGCCATGCTTATTGGCAATGAAGCATAAGAAATGGAGGGAAGCCATGCTTATTGAAATGAGGGCCCTATTGAAGAATAACACGTGGATTAAAAGCAAATTGCCCGAAGGATCTAGAACTGTCGGATGTAGATGGGTGTTCACGATAAAGAGAAGGCCAGATGGGACAATAGACAGATACAAGGCTCGACTCGTGGCGAAAGGATACACTCAGACGTATGGCGTGGACTATGCTGAGACATTCTCTCCGGTTGCTAAGATCAATACCGTGCGGGTGTTATTCTCGATTGCTGCAAATAAGGATTGGCCGCTCCACCAGCTTGATGTGACAAATGCATTCTTGCACAGAGAGTTACCCAAGCCAGTATTTATGGAACCACCACCTGGTTTCATAGGAGAGTTTGTAGATGGGGAAGTTTGTCAGCTCAAGAAGACACTATATGGGTTGAAACAGTCGCCTCGAGCGTGGTTTGGAAGATTTACTGAAGTGATGAAGAAGTACGAATATGAACAGAGTAATGCAGACCATACTATGTTTATCAAGAAAAGAGGAGGAAAGATCACATGTCTGATTATATATGTAGCCGACATGATCATTACTGGAGATGATGCGGAGGAGATAGTCGAATTGAGGAAGAACCTATTCTATGAGTTTGAAATAAAGGAACTTGGTCTCCTCAAATACTTCTTGGGGATAGAGGTACTGAGGTCAAAGAGGAGAATCTTCATAAATCAGAGAAAGTATATACTTGACTTGTTGGCCGAGATAGGGATGATCGATTGTAAGCCCGCAGATACTTCTATGGTGCAGAATCATGGATTGCAAATAGTGGGAAGGAGCAAAGTCGACCGACAGGGGGAGATATCAGAGGTTAGTCGGGAAACTTATCTATTTATCTCATACTAGACCAGATATTGCGTATGCAGTTGGAGTAGTAAGTCAGTTTATGCATGCACCGCAAGAAGAACATTGGGAGGCGGTTTTGAGAATCGTGCGATATCTGAAAGGAACAGCTGAACATGGACTTATGTTTGAGAAGCATGGGCACATGGAGATACATAGTTTTACTGATGCTGACTCGGCAGGGAACCCAAATGATAGGAAGTCGACTGCCAGGTATTTCACATTTGTGGGCGGGAATCTTGTAACATGGAGAAGTAAGAAGCAAAAGGTAGTAGCGCTTTCTAGCGCAGAGGTAGAGTTTAGAGGAATCAAAAGTGGACTGAAAGAGGTATTATGGCTGCGAAGACTGATGACGGAATTGGATCTTCGACCTGCCCTTCCTTGTAGATTGTTTTGTGACAACAAGACGGCCATTAGTATCTCGGAGAATCCGGTGCAACATAATAGAACCAAACATGTGGAGGTAGACAAGCACTTTATCAAGGAGAACATTGAAGTAAAAGTGGTGGAAATGCCTTATGTCAAATCTGAAGATCAGTTAGCAGATATCTTGACAAAGGAAGTGAGTTCGACGTCATTCCAAGAAGTACTATGCAAGCTAAGCATTGGGAATTTCATTACTTAGCTTGAGGGGGAGTGTTAGAAGAAATATCACGTAAGATCTGGGAAATTATATGAAATTGATACGGAAGAATATTGTGCCTTATATAGAATAGCAATTTTTGTAAATTAGGTTTACCATATGTAGAAATACTCTAGCCTATATATTCTTGTAATTTATGTATCACTAGTGTTAACCCACGTGCGATGCACGATAGAATATTTTTTTATCATACAATTTTATATTGTTAATTGATTAATTAAAATAAGAAACAATATAATTATATAAGATTTAAAATAGAAAAATATACTACTATATAATAAAAATTCAATAAATATATACTCCTCAATTCATTTTACACCTAAAGACATTAAATTAAACATATTTAAACTGGAATTAAGACAAACACAATTATTTGGATAATGCTAAAGAGACTATATTAAGTGTTGACATTTTAAAAAAATATATTTAAAACAGTCCTTTATATTTCTCTACTAAAAATAATAAATTGTGTAAAGATGAAGATAAATACTATGTATGCTTGAGTTAAGGATGTGCCAATTCTTACCTTTCTAAGAACTGTAAGAAATATTGGAATAAAATTCAGGAACCATACTCTAACTATTGTAATCAAAGAAAAAAAACAACAATAAATGAAATGAAAATTACAATGAAAATTAGTCAAGAAAAATCCTCTTTCCGCAAGACAAATTACATCACGGTTAGTGCTCTCGGATTGACGTATTTTTTCCAAAGATGAAACGACTTCCTCCTAATGTATATAACATCTCAAACCTCCTAGACACCTATAAACTTGATGGGGCTCCAAACTCAAGCAAAACAATGTTCCTAAAATATGCAATAAAATATTGAGAACTTGAGAGAGAATGGAGAATGTTTTGTTAGTATTCATCAATAACTCTATGTCTCTTATAGGTACAAAATTAGTACTACATGAGAGATCATGAAATTAAAACATCATAAATTATAAAATCAAGACATTATAGGTTACAAAATTTGTTAAATGCACATTATTCTATTTAAATATATATTTGTAACCACCAATGACTCATTGTAGTGCTTTAAGAATTAGTCAAATGATCATTAAAATATCTAAATAAATATTCATGAGATTTACTTAAAATATTCAAATTGGTCCATAACTTATAAATATTTCAAAATAAGGACAAAACATATAAATATTTCAAAAAAAGGCCAAAACTCGCCTTTTATATATGTATAGATTGGCAGACTGAATAAAACAACCGATTCTTCCCATTGAATTTCTACACACGTGTTTGTATAAATATATGTTATTCCTAGTACATATAATTAATCTGATGTTTGAATTATATGATTGCTAAAAAGTTAGTTTATGGGGTATAATAATTAATCAATAGTGACAGAGTGAAAATATAAATTATAGTTTAATTTGTTTATTTGAAAAAACTCGATGTACACATATTTCATATTTGTAAGTAAGAAATTAGGAGCATCAAAATCAAAATAAAAATCAATTATTATATATGGTAGTAATCTATATGTTATTCATGATAACTGTATAGGCAACATGATATAAAAGATAAAAGGATAACTGTATAGACAACATGATATGAAATAAGGTATAATTAAATACAAAATCTTACTTTAATGATAGTTGGTGTTAACATGATATGAAATAAGCTATAATTAAATACAAAATCTTCATTTAATGATAGTTGGTGTTAGATGGCCGAGAGAAAAAATTTCCTAGTCTAGACATACCATTTGGCATAGTGAATTGGTATGCCCAACAAATAATTATTTGATAAATGGAACTCTAAAATAGTAATATTCCAACTATGCATTGCTTTACATGGAAATAGATTGATGTAAATCTAAATTCAATTATTACTTTAAACTATGGAAATTTTCCAAATTGTTTTGAGCTTGTCATATACATACTCCCAATCTAATGGGAGTAATATATTCATATAATTATACATGTACCTATTGAGTTGTGATCAATGTCGAACCCTTCTTAAAGACCGAACTAGAGACCAAATTACATCCACCCATTAATCACATCTAATGGTTATTAATAATCACATATTATTTGATTTTTTTATTGATAAAAGGGTAATTTTGGAAGATCAAATCTCTCTTTCTCCATCCTTCCATCATCTCACCGCTGCCTTCCCTTTGCGACGCCGATGCTGTCTCGGAGAAGGTCTCTCTACCGCTGCTGTTGGCGTTCAGCCGCCATCGCTGTTCAGTTTGTTGAACAACCAACAGTCTGCACTTCGTCGCCTCGCTCCAGGCTGTTCGTCACTGAGCAGCACTCAGCGCTACTGACGTACGGTGTTCGTCTCCATTGCAGCACTCAGCACTACCGCCGCCACCGCTGACGCTTCTCATATCCCCGTCGCTATCATAGCGGTGTTCGTCTTCATCGCTTTGGCGCCGCCGCAGCTGCTCAATGTCGCTTTTGAAAGATCGATACTACAGTTATTAGTTACCGTCCATACATATGGGTGAGTAGATTGATTATATGAATATGTATATTTATATTAATGCTAAGCCTATGATTAATAATCTTCACCGAGTGGTGATTAATTATGTTTCCCAGATTAGGAAAGATTTTGGATTAATGTTTCTTTATTGATTTTGGATTAATTTTCTTGTTCGTCGTCCGCTTTGGAGCAAGGTGTGTTTTCCAGGTGCATTGTATATGTGTTTACGCGAGAGATATGAAATTAAATGCCAGATTAATTGCATTCCTCTAGTGTCTAGATCTAGACACGTTTGGTGCTTTATATGATGAAGTCTTTGTATGGTTATTCTGAACCTATTTATACATATAATGAACTATATTCACTAAATAATGAGCTAAATGAACCTATGTGATGAAGTAATTTCGATATTTTATTGAAATATAGTAATGATAAAAAAAAATTAATTGTGTTAAACGTTAAACGATAGTAATGAACTATATTCACTAAATAATGAACTAAATGGACATAGTGATGAAGTAAAATCATCTCAAAACTTTAAATTAACGCAACTCTCCCGATTTTAATTATTTTTTCGCAAAAAATATAGTATCAAATTAAAGATAATTTTATAAGGATTCCAACGAGATCTCTGATAAGTCGTATTTTAAGCCTTGGTTACTGGTCAGTATATCGTAAAATGCATGTATTATCTGCAAAACAGTTGCTCAAGTGTGTGCAGGATTAAGGGATCCAAGTCAGTAGGAGGCGATTCGAGTGACGCAAGTGAAAAGAGCGCTAGAAGGGTGCAATACTGACCAGGATGCATGCCAGAGAAAAGGCTCGAGATGGAGAAGAAGAATAGTTGGGATGATCATTAACAAGGGCAGAAAAGTCAAATCGTGAAGGAAGTCTACCCTAAAAGCAAGGGCAAGCCTCCCTATAAAAGAAGCCACTTGGAGAGAGAAAAGGAGTTCAGTTCGGAGTTCGCAAGTTCGGTTCTCATACACACTTAGTAGAATTCTCTCTAGAAGATCAGTCCTTCAGCATTATCCAATCTCTCGTTCCTCGCCACAGCTATGGTCACTTGACGTCCAAGAGTCTGCCGGAGAAATCATCGTTCTACCGTTCCAGCCAGTTTGCCGTAGTAGTATAGCAGTATCATCGCCCGGAGTGGCAAAACAATCGTTATTTTGCTTTCTAGTTTAATCTTTACCTGTTTTCATCATTGGATTCGTTGCAAACATTTATCGTTGTTGCCTTTTGAAGTACTTTGTGAAGATCCAAACGTTTAAGTTATGAAGTTTCTATTTCGTATGTCGCTTTGGTTCGAGTTTGCTTCATTCTGCCTAGGAAAATTAGATCTAGTCGTTGCTTTTAATTTCTAAGTGTTTTCTTAGCTGGAGTTGTTGATCTAAGGTTGTAGTTATGTTTCAGTCTGAGTTTTCGTGCGTGAGCCTTTTGTTCTGCATTGTAATCATCACCTTGCATGTTAGTCAGTAGAGACAGTTTACAATTTCAGCTGTTCATCTTTAGTTAAACACTTTTAATTGATGGATCTTGAGTTTGAAATTATGAATCTGAGTTTAGCCATGGAGTTGTGTTCATATGATTTCTGTTAATGCTTGGTGAAGAAGAAAACGTCAAAATCAACTTTAGCCTTGGACCACTTTTACTTTTTGAGTTACTTTTGCTTTTGTCCCCCACTTTTCAGTTGTACCTTCCAGACCTGTCAGAAAGCCAACCAGCCACCAGATATACCTTGTTGTCTAAATTTCCTCTTTTGATAACTGTCTACTTTTCACATACCTCTGAGATACCCTGTCCCCTATTTTCACGAACACAACCACATGCCTGTTATTTTCATACCTACTAGTCAGTAGAGTACCATCTTTATTTCTTGCCTAGGTAAAGTCTCAACCCAAGCGTGGTAGCTAACCAAAAACACCCAGGAATGTCACCGCAGTTATCCGAACGTGTCCATCCTTGTGGGATTCGACCCTTACCTCCATTATACTAATCAGTAGAAGTGGGTTGAGGAATATTTGTTTGATACCAGGTTCCGGTTATCGTGCCAATGACTCAGCTAGGTCGGGAATCTCGTTCGGATCAGTTGGATACACTTTAAAAATATACGTTGACCGTGGAGACCTGCGCATTCATTAAAATGGTGCCGTTGCCGGGGATGGATGACGTTCATACCTGTTATTGTGTGTGATCTTTTTGGTGTACATACTGTTTATAATTTTCCTTTTCTTTTTATTTTTCAGTTTATGAGAAGTGGCTCGGCTCCTGGCCAGTGGAGACCAAGGATACTTCCCCGAGGAACGATACTCGTTACCACTCGTTTTGGCCTGTCGACAAGACTGTCCGACCTAGACACGAGCAGCGACGAGGAGGAAGAAGATCTAGAGTACCAACTCCCGGAGCTTCCACTCCAACCAGTAAGAACACTAGTGAGAATGGCTGACCAAGGTGAGGACAATCCCGAGCTCGCAACACTTACGCACATGCGACGGAGATCCCCACAGGCCATAGTGGTCACCCCAGGCCAGACCGCCTGTGATGTGAAACCCCACGTTATTGCAATCCCTACCGACGTACGTGGGAAGAGTTACGAGGGACCCTACGAATTCTTAAATGAGTTCTGCAAAATCTGTAAAGCGCAGAGGCGGCCAGCAAGAGCAAGCGAGGATGATTACAGGGTGAAAGCCCTACCTTTTGTCCTAAAGGGAGAGGCCAACACTGGTTCATGCGCCTGCCAGCCGACTCCATCAATACATGGGCCGATTTCAAGTCAGTTTTCCTAGCCGAGTTCTTCCCGTCTTCAAAGACAAGTGCATTGAAGAGGAAGATATCATGCATAAGGCAAGAATACGATGAGACCTTGAGTGAGTACTGGGAGAAGTACATGAGTCTGCTGGAGTCATGCCACAACCATCGCATGAAGGAGATAGAGGTGCACCACACCTTTTATTAGGGGATGAACAAAGAAACAAAGGATCTGGCGAATTCATCATCCGGAGGCGATTTCACACAGTTGAGAGTCAGTGAAGCCAAGAAGGTTTTACGCAAGCTGTTTAATGCAAAAAAGACGTACGACAACGCAAGAGATGGGTACAGCAGAGAGAGGGTAGCAAGTGCTTCGGCTACTGACCAGGAGGAAAGGATGGATTTGAAGATGGAGGAATTAAAGAAGGAATTGCTAACTGCAATCAAGTAGAACACTCCACCACCTTCTCCGACTGGAGGAAAAGAGGCCTCAGAACTACCATATAATTAGCCGGACAACTCGCCAGATGTGGAGCAAGTAAATGCCGCAGGATACTACAATTCGAATGGCAATTGGGTTTCGGGAAAGTAGGGGGATGCACCATGGAGTCATCACCAAATTTCCGATGGGGAGAGGGAAACCAGAATCAATACAACCAAGGTCAAGGTCCTCAAAATCAGCCCAACCCCCAGCTGAACCAAAACTTCAACCATGGCCCAACGAATCCTGACCACCAATCTAACTGGGCAGGAAGAAACCAGCAAAATCAGAACCAAAACACCCAAAACCAGAATTCAAACCCAGCATATGTACCACCCCACCAAAGAAACTAGCAAAATTACCAGAACCAAAACCAATCCCACAACCAAAACCAAAATCAGTTTCAAACCCAGAACCACTTCCAAAACCAGAACCAAAACCAGCACAACCAAGACCAGTACAACCCTCCTGCCCAGTATAACCAATACCCACCGAACCAAAACCAACAAAATTTCCAAAACCAACAGCAAAACCCACCACCCCATTACAACCAGCACCAAGGTTCAAGTCAGCCCTATTACCCAAACAGGTCAAGGAGGTCTATGGAAGACATGATGGGGGAGATGATCGCATCACAACAGAGTATCAAGAATGAACTGCAGTCCAATCACGAAGCAGTGCAAGGGATGCAAAGTGCCCATAAGGAGCATAGGGCGAATATGGATATGATGAACAGGCAGCTGGCCCAGCTCGCAAGCTCTGTGGGAGAAATGAAAGGGAACTCAGGGAAACTCCAATCTACAGTCCATGTACTCGAAAAGGCAAACGTGAGTAAAATCACATTGCGGTCCGAGAGAGCCTATAGTGGACCTCAACTCGGAAAGCCTACTGGGGAATCTAGTGGAGTAAGGGTGCTGAACGACACCATCTCAGTAGAAGAGCTCGAAAAGCCTCTACCTCAGATGGAGGATCCATTTTTTCTAAATGAGGAGTCTGCTGAAAAAAGAAAGGCGGTAGAAGCACCACTTGAGAGCAAGCAACCTGACGAGACAATACCCACCTCGGGACCTCGAACCCAGGAGACATCCAAGGAAAATCCGATAAAGCTTGTGGAAGAAGCTAAAGGTGAGAAACCGTTTCCATATCGGTTTGTTACGAAGAGGAAGAAAGGAAACCCTGTGGATTTCATGTCAATATTCGGAAAGCTGGATGTCACCATACCATTCCTCCAAGCCATGAGACTGCCCCCTCTGGGGAAGTTTATAAAGGAGTTCATAGCCGGAAAGGCCCAAGAGGATGGAAAAATCATGGTGGAAGGGATAGCATCAGCCATTGTGCAAGAGAAACTACCACCCAAGAGAGCCGACCCAGGTATGTTTACTTTACCCATAACAATTGGAGATGTAAAAATCGAGCATGCAATGTGTGATTTAGGAGCATCTATCAATGTTATGCCGTTATCCATTTATAATCGGCTGAAAGGGTTAAAGTTGTCAAATACTAGGGTGTTGATCCAACTGGCTGATACGTCATGTATAAATCCTGAGGGTGTGGAGCCTTACAGACCTGGTGGGGATAAGCCCAGATGTCTGCATGCACCACATTAGGCTGGAGGAGGGAGCAAAGGCACATAGAGATTCGCAGAGGAAGGTGAACCCAAACATGAGGGAGGAGAGAGACCTGAACGAAATGGCCAAGAGGCAATGGTTAATGACGGATGATGAGTTCCAATCAGTTTTGAGCAAGAGAGATAGGATCGTGGTAAACCCTAAAGGGGTGGCTGAGGTACTGGACCTCGCATCCCAGGCAGTAGGAAGAGGGGAAACAACCAAGGGAGCAGATGAGTCAGAGGGGGTAGTCCACCAATCCATGGAGGAGATGACAGAAGAACAACCCGAGAAAGCTGAAAAACTTGAAGAGGAGAGACAGGAACCAGAAACATAACCAGAGGAAGCCTCAATAGTGACTAAACCGAAGCCAGTAAAGAGGAGGCTAGTGTTGAAGAACGACCCCAAGGCAGGAAGGCAGAAACCCCAAAGAGTGTCACAAAGATGCTTAGGAAAGTGGAAGTCCAACAAGGCAGGAGCAAACACAACAGCAGATGCAATGGAGGTCTCTAGCGAAGACGAAAAGACTACTCCTACAAAACCTAGGGAGCAGCCCTCGAAAACTAGCCAGGAGGACACACAAATGGCAACAGGGACAGTTTCTTCAACGCCGACTGACCAGAAGGAAGAAGCTGACAAGGTGGCTGAGGGTCTGGACCTCGCATCAGAGTCGAGTAAGTCGGGAGGAGGCGACAGGAAGTGATACTAGCACCCGCGTGGTGACCGAGCCTACCACCCAAGAGGACATTTCAACACAAGCCGACGAAGAAGCACAGGCAATGGAAATCGAAGACGACAAGTACATCCAGGAGAGAAAGAGAAAAGGGAAAGCCCCTGCCAAGACGAAGCAAGTCGTAAAGAAACAGCGCACAGGCACTGCCGGCATAGTGATCAGAGAGAAGGAAGAAAGACGGAGGTTAAGTGACAGCGACTACACTTCCAGCGAGGAGTCTGACTCAGAAAGTGACATCTCTCTAGAAGGGGAAGAATACCATGAGCAGCAGCTCCCCGACAACCACCAAGAACTAGTCCACCCTCCAGTAGAGAGGATTGTGTACCGGTGGTGGAGGGTAGAGCTCACTGATTAGCTTATGGAGGACATGAAGCACTACAACACCAAAAAGCTTCAAGACACATTCGACGACAAGGAAGATAGCAGCAAGCAAGTCAAATGCAGAAAGGTACTCCACATACCCTCTCTGGATGAGTTATCTGTTCGTGATTCCTTCCTAGCCAGTATGGAAGCGTTGGGTTTTGAGTGGCTGTTGGAGAATAGGGACCCAGAGATATCAGTGAGATTAGCGAAGGAGTTCTTTACTACGTTTAGGTTCCAAGTCACAACGGACCTAGACGAGGTGTCAATTTCCTTTAGGATATTCGGTGGAGAGCTGTCCATGAGTCTGATCGAATGGACCGTGCGACTAGGGATGTGTAGTCTGGAGGAGGCTATAGGACTAGAATGGAGAAGCCGAGAGAGGGGGTACCGAGGAGACACGTAGACTTCGAGCCCCAGGAAGCCTGCGAGGAACTAACCACCCCGCTGCTGGCCAATTCACATCCACCATCTCCAGATCGACCCATTTCAGCAACCCCATGCTCAAACTAGTACAACTCTATTTAGGGTACAACCTACTGGGCCAGACAAACTCAGCTGCCAGGACATCTATGACTGAGCTATACCTAGTGTGGTGTGCGAATCGTTGAAGAAGGCTACACTTGGGATTCTGGACAGCCTACCAATGCTACCTGATAGCTACCCACCCAGCTAGAAACTTGTCCCTCTACAACATACTAGGAGCCTTTGTGCGCAACAACATCATCATAACAGAGGCAGAAGACCTATCTCCGATGTATATGGTCGACTCTCCTGGCCTGTTTGATATACCCTTCTTCGTCCGCACAAACGTGGTATACTACCGAGAAGGAGTACCCCAGTTCTACCCAATAGGAGTAGCACCTAGTGGAAGGGCACAACAGGGCCAAGGGGGGCAAGCTGGGCAAATTGAACAATCGCAAGGGTTGAGGCAAGAAAGTCTGGAGAGGGCGGTAGCCAAGCTAGCAGAGGAGAACAAGCAATCACGAGCAGAGATGGCGAGATTGACTAGCCTGATGGAAAGTGTACTCAAGGAGTTAGCGAAAGAAAAAAAAAGCACCGGAGCTGGACCAAGTGGCCATGGAGGCCATGATGATTCACCAACTGAACCCAAAGAGGACGAAAATGATGAACCGGAGGAGAACCAGACAGAAAATATTGAGGAGGAACCCAATGAATCACCTGCACAGAGCACTGCCCCGAGGAGGAGCAGAAGGAATGTTTGACAAGGCACCCCGCCGACCAGTTAGTTTTCTTTTTAATTTTTTTAGTTTAGTTTTTTTTCGTTATTTCTTTTTACTACTTTTGTTGTTTAGGTAGAATTATATGTGTGTCATATGTGCAAACCCCATTCTAACACTTAGCCTATTTTATAGTCTAAGTGCGAGAAGAAAAGGGTTTGCTACTTTGTGTTATGTTCATGTTTTTTGTGTTTTGTCATATGCATGTTAACTCACACTTAGCCTACTGTGTAGTCTAAGTGTGAGGAGTTTATATGTTTATATAGCATGTTTCGTAATATTTGATTCTGTTTTGTTAATTCTATGTGTGTATCTGAAACTCTCCCACTTAGCCTATTGCATAGTCTAAGTGTGAGAAGTTTTTTTATATAATATGTGCTGTTATAAATGTGTGTCTATCATACTAGTCATTCCCATTTTTCACTTCACAGCCCGTATCTGGGGCAGACACTTGTGAAGGGAGAGGGGGGAGCAAATGGCCAGTATGACATGTGTAAATGTGTTATGTGAGTCAGTTCATGTTAATGTTTTTAGGGTTTGTTTAGGTCTAGGAACTATGTGTTATGTGTTTTTTTTATGAATGGGCTTAAAACTCAACTGCCTCGAACTGGCGATGAGGGGAATTGAGGGAGATAAGGCATGCCGGAAAATAGAAACCACCCCCTCCAGTAACCCCTAGTCAGTATAGATGATGCAAGTATGAAGGAAAAACTCATCCCTTAGGTTAGACATGAAAGCCCTCTTAAAAGGTGAGTTAGAAGCCCAAAGTGGAATTGATTTCCACTAAACACTGAATAAAAGAAGAGTGGCTACCACATGATGTCTAGGGCGAGGTGACCGCGTGTAGCAAACCCTGAAGGCAGTAGGAAACCCCCCCACACAAAAAAAAAAAAAAAAAAAAAAAAAAAAAAAAAACCTACCCTTAGAACCCCATTTTCTAACCTGATCTATACCCCGAAATAACCCATCAGCCACTGGAACTGTGTGTGCACAAGGCATAAGGCAAGGAGGCAACTGCCCAGGAGGACATACAAAAGGGACCAGCTGAAGAAAAGAAAAGCAAAGAAAGAAGGAGAAAATCAATCTGGAAAAAGATTCCAGATCCAAAAATAGAAGAAGGTATAAGGGTGGCGAAGCCACAGGAAAGAAAACCGAAGAAAATGGTCTCAGATACTTGACCACAAAAGACAAAAGGAGGAAGAAGGAATAAGGGTGGCGAAGCCACAAGGAAGCTACTGACCAGTTGGAAGCCAATGTCAGAAATTGTCCAGCCGAAGAGGAAGCCCTAGCCAGAAGCCCAAATACACACAGTTCTCCTCATCAAAATAAGTAGTTAGTTTTTGAACCTTAGAGCCTTAGGAACAACCACCCCAAACATTACAAACCAATAGCCCCGTTACAAGCCTTAGAGACCTTCAGGAGCTGCACGAGAGATCTGAGTCCGAAGCATTTGTGGTTCAAGCATTGAGAGAAAACAGTCCTAACATCCCCTGTGAGGAATGAGTGACTGAGTGAACCCAGTGTTTGGCCTAGGATTGGGTGATCCTGACAAGCGGATATACTGACTGGGGAGGAAAAGGGGGGCGGTGGAAGTTCAAGGCTGCCTAAGGTCGGATTGCACCTGATCTCGAGGGGAGGGATGGTTGAAAATATAGCATGTTCTATGTGTTTAAGTTAATTATATGTGTTATGTGTTTGTGTCGTTGTTGTTTTCTTTCGTCAGAGTCTTGAGTCTAGTTAGGTAGAGTCGGTCAGGGGGAGTAACCAGGCTCGAATGCGACTTATTTCTTTTTGTTTATCTTCACGCTTGAGGACAAGCATGTGGTAAGTGTGAGCCGTTTGATAAGTCGTATTCTAAGCCTTGGTTACTGGTCAGTATATCGTAAAATGCATGTATTATCTGCAAAACAGTTGCTCAAGTGTGCAGGATTAAGGGACCCAAGTCAGTAGGAGACGATTCGGGTGACGCAAGTGAAAAGAGCGCTAGAAGGGTGCAATACTAACCAGGATGCATGCCAGAGAAAAGGCTCGAGATGGAGAAGAAGGATAGCTGGTGATGCACTTTTTATTTGCACTATAAATACCTGCAAGTATACAGAGTAGGTAAGTATAGCAAAAGGTTAGTACCGGGTATCGAACACGGGGAAGATATACACAAAGTGTCTATCTTCTACTAGAACTCAATTACTATCTGGAGAAACAATAATTTTTGAAAACTTTTGAAAACGGTAAATATTAAAACAGTAAACAACTAAATGCAAGCAAATCACGGAGAGAAAAGTATAGAGATAAGGGGAATTCCAGGGATGTGCTTTCACTTTTATGGTTATACAAATTCCAAACTACAATACCCTAGCACAGTTAATACTTTGAAAGGACGAGTCACCTAGCTTATGCTCATGCGATACAAACGTTGATTACTAACATTAGGGTTGTCAATCCTAACACGTAACTCCAAAAAGCTCCTAAGACCCTTGAAAAGTCCTCACTCTCAATTAACAGTGCCGTTTTAAAGGAAGCTAACTGTAGTGTCTACTAAGTGGATCTAACTCGCTAGAACTCTGTCACAGTTATGAAGCAAGTTGTATTGAATCATACATAATTGTGTCACTCAATTATGAAGCATCATGATTAACTTAGGGAAGAAACAAAGTAAAAACAAAACGGATATTAAATAGAAAACGGAATTGTATAACCAAAGTTGCTACTAACACATCCCTAGAATCCTATGAGTTTAGTTACACATGACTGAATAAACTAAAAACATAAATTGAAGGGAAAACAATTTGAACATAAAACTAAAGCAAATAAAACCCGTAGGTTGAATCCTTGTCGGTTCTTGATGTTCTTGAAATCCTTCTCCAACTCCTTGCACGATTGAAGTACTCTAGCTTTTGATCTCTATGAATGTTGCAAGTAGTCACTCTCTTTCTCTATGAATGTGTTCTTGTTGTGTAAAACTCTCTCTGATGTCTGTCTTGATGAAGCTTGAGGTCCTATTTATAGGGGAAGATTATTCCTCATCATAGAAGGAAAAGATCTTTAAAATTTGGTAAATCTTTGAGCAAATCTAGGGCTGGTCGGATTCGCCGCCTTTCTCCGGCGGGCCGCCGCACCTTGGCCGGCGGTCGCCGCGTTGGAGTCCAGAGACTCGACCCTTCGGTGGCGGACCGCCACATGTCCTCCGGCGGTCGCCCGGCGAGACTCTTCTCCTAGCGTAAATTTCCGAGGCGGGCCG
Organism: Salvia hispanica; assembly: GCF_023119035.1. Taxonomy (NCBI): domain Eukaryota; kingdom Viridiplantae; phylum Streptophyta; class Magnoliopsida; order Lamiales; family Lamiaceae; genus Salvia; species Salvia hispanica. The sequence goes on along the minus strand of NC_062965.1, from coordinate 18,526,374 downwards.
CCACATGGCTCTGACTTCCGGGCGCCGGCGGTCGCCGTACAACTTCGCGGCGGTCGCTGGTCGCCGTCTGACTCCAGATTTCCAGACTATGCGTTTTTACTCCCCTTTTCGGCTCGAATATGCACATTTCTCACAAAACACGTTAAAATACCAAAATGTATAGAATATGCAAATAATGGACATGTAGAGTGATTTTGATATAAAAAACGGACCAAATAATGGCCTTAAAACAGTGCAAAATCCGGGCGTATCAGCTGGGATGATCATTAACTAGGGCAGAAAAGTCAAATCGTGAAGGAAGACTACCCTAAAAGCAAGGGCAAGCCTCCCTATAAAAGAAGCCACTTGGAGAGAGAAAAGGGGTCGGTTCGAAGTTCGCAAGTTCGGTTCTCATACACACTTAGTAGAATTCTCTCTAGAAGATCAGTCCTTCAGCATTATCCAATCTCTCGTTCCTCGCCACAGCTATGGTCACTTGACGTCCAAGAGTCTGCCGGAGAAATCATCGTTCTACCGTTCCAGCCAGTTTGCCGTAGTAGTATAGCAGTATCATCGTCCGGAGTGGCAAAACAATCGTTATTTTGCTTTTTAGTTTAATCTTTACCTGTTTTCATCGTTGGATTCGTTGCAAACATTTATCGTTGCTGCCTTTTGAAGTACTCTGTGAAGATCAAAACGTTTAAGTTATGAAGTTTCTATTTCGCATGTCGCTTTGGTTCGAGTTTGCTTCATTCTGCCTAGGAAAGTTAGATCTAGTCGTTGCCTTTAATTTCTAAGTGTTTTCTTATCTGGAGTTGTTAATCTAAGGTTGTAGTTATGTTTCAGTCTTAGTTTTCGTGCGTGAGTCTTTTGTTCTGCATTGTAATCATCACCTTGCATGTTAGTCAGTAGAGGCAGTTTACAATTTCAGCTGTTCATCTTTAGTTAAGCACTTTTAATTGATGGATCTTGAGTTTGAAATTATGAATCTGAGTTTAGCCATGGAGTTGTGTTCATATGATTTATGTTCATGCTTGGTGAAGAAGAAAACGTCAAAATCAACTTTAGACTTGGACCACTTTTATTGTACCTTCCAGACCTGTCAGAAAGCCAACCAGCCACCAGATACACCTTGTTGTCTAAATTTCCTCTTTTGGTAACTGTCTACTTTTCACATACCTCTGAGATACCCTGTCCCCTATTTTCACGAACACAACCACATGCCTGTTATTTTCATGCCTACTAGTCAGTAGAGTACCATCTTTATTTCTTGCCTAGGTAAAGTCTCAACCCAAGAGTGGTAGCTAACTAAAAACACTCAGGAATGTCACCGCAGTTATCCGAACGTGTCTATCCCTGTGGGATTCGACTCTTACCTCCTTTATACTAATCAGTAGAAGTGGGTTGAGGAATATTTGTTTGATACCAGGTTCCGGTTATCGTGCCAACGACTCAGCTAGGTCGGGAATCTCGTCCTGATCAGTTTGATACACTTTAAAAATATACGCTGACCGTGGAGACCTGCGCATCATCAATCTCAATTGCATATGTTCCGACGATGTTCGAGTGATGAAATTTGATAAATTATATTTCAATTTTCGTGCATGTTGATAAACAGATTTTATCAACAAATGCAAAAAAATCTCAATGTAGTGTATACATAATCTCAATATTGTGCAAGTAAAATATCAATAAAAATGTGTTGATATTTTCTTGTCCTTGTGTTGATATTTTCATGTCATACTGTAGATATTTGTAATACACAATGTTGATATAAAAAAACATCCACGAAAATTATCATATGATAACATAATGACGATATTATCATTTTGTTGATATTTTGTCTACTATTTATTGAAATTTGTGAGCTTTAATCTCATCCACTCATTTTGAAATCAAAGGGTGTAGATTTAGTCTTGGTTTTGTATTATGGTGTTATAAGAAGGGGACCCACTTGAATTAAACCTATCTTTAAGATTACTGAGGGATCCATGTCCGCAGGTAATGTAAAAATAATACTCCTATTACTAGTACTCCCTCCATCCCATAAAGATAGTCCCACTTTGACCCGGCACGGGTTTTAAGAAATGTAATGAAAAGTAAGTTGAAAAAGTTGGTGGGATGTGGGTCCTACTTTTAAAGTATTAGTTTTATAATAAAATGTGAGTATGAATGAGTTGGTGGAATATGAGGTCCACTACCAAAAATGGTAAAAATGAAATGGAACAAACTTTGTGGGACGGAGGGAAATGGGAAAATGAGACAATCTTTGTGGGACGGAGGGAGTATTAAAAAAGTACTATATCTGTGAGACTGACTAAAATAAAAAAAAAAGTTATTAAAAAGATGGAAATGGGAATTATCGACGGCAAATCCATCGGTAATAACCATGGATTGCCCACCATCGGTAAACCATCAAGTTTTTTTAGTGTGATTTCTATCACGAAATTATTTAGACAAAAAAATTACATTAAATTCAATTGTTTTATCAATCATAATCATGTAATATCGTTTAAACAAAAGAGTACATCATATGATACATTTACATTATTGTCATTAAACCCAGTGGCGGACGCAACTTAGAACAAGGGGGTACGACTGTACCCCCAAATTTTTTCTAAACCATCCGCCATAGCCATTAAATCCATGTTCAGCTGTTTGAATTGGAAGAAAATAAGTATCGCATACTGTTTTTTTTGAGTTTTCATTTTTCACAGAAAGGGGGAGGGATTAGGGGAAAGTGAAAGAGAGAGAATGGACGCGCCTTTGCATAAGAGGTGGGGGCCACTTCTGATTTGCTAGTTGGTTCTGATTTGTGTAAAGTGTGAAAATTTTCTATGTGGAAATAATAATTTCTTATTTTAATTTTTATATTTTTATGAATTTGAAAATATAAGGGAATACTAGATTGTAAAATATAAATTATAAATAGTATATATAAATTGAATTTAAGAATGATTTCATACTTTATTCTATCGTTATTGAATTGTATACATAAAATTGACTAGCAAAATATGAATTTTACTATAATAATCTATATAATACGATTTTTTATGTGTTTCTATACACATAAATCACTATTATAAAAAATAAATAAATATTGCTTAAATATATTCATATCAAATTTAAAATCTAACTAGTAGTACTATATTAAAAAAAATTCCGATCATCCAACTCGATTGCTTTTTAACGAGCATTAATATCATGCACTGAAGATGACTTGAACTGCTCTAAAATTTTGCAATGGTTACTCGTACTTCAAGGTGTCTGACTCGCTATAATATTTATCGTACCCCCAAACCTAAAATCTTGGATCCGCCACTGATTAAACCAAATAAACAAGTAAGATAATAAGCACACGGACTCTAATATTCTACTTCGGTTGTAAAAACAACTAACGTGGAGTTCAAATGATTTAGTTTTTCTCTTCGATCTGAAAGAAAAATGAAATATTTCAATTACGACATAAGATGAGTTTGCGACGAAACTAGTCAGAACACTCGAAAGTCTAAACACGATTTTCTGTATATAAATTACTCTTTTCATCCACTATTAGGAGTCCCACTTTATCTACTTACTAACACATGGACGACTTACTATTTATAGTAAAAATGAAAAATGAGACTTGTTATCCCAGCAAGACTCACACACTTTGATTATCTCACACACTCTTAGTATGAACAGTCACACACATAGAACACACACTAGAATCTTGATGAAAAATTAGAGAGGATTTTCTTGGAGAAAGGGATTCTCTTTATTGACTGAATTCTGATCTACAAGATACAAAAAAAGGCCGAGCTATTTAAAGTTGGCACAAGAGTGGTAACCGCCACTAACTAACAAGAAACAAGAAACAAGAATCAAGAGCCTCAAACGGCTAGTTTCTAACAAACTAACTAACTCCAATGGCTAGTTTCCAACTTGTCTCTTCTTCTATTATTTCAGCATTTATCCTTAAGATTCTAGACTAAGTGTGAACTCTAATCTTACAAGACTCCTATTAATGGGACTAAAATCCTTGGATTTCTTCCCTTCAACATTCACATTCCAATTTTCATTCATTTTTTCTTCACTCGGGCTATTTCCTTAAAAGTGAAGAGGGACTTATTGGAGCTAGTCGACCGAAGATTGGAGTCGACCTTCAACAAAGAAGAGATGGAGAGAGCTATCAATGTGGCGCTCGTTTGTGCGAATGTTATAGCTGCAAAATCATAGAAATTCATGGGTTACATTCTAAAACCAATTGGTGATAGGAGGAGAGGCCTACAAGACTTTATAGTGGATTTAGTTGTTTGTGTACACTAATGTGGGATATTATTATATTTATTTTATGTTTCAAATGCCAAAAATCTCCCTTAAATCCTTCAAGATGAACCTTGGAGGGGTTGGACTTTTTTTCTGATAGATTGGACCACTTGCCCATTTTTATTTATTTTTCGATCGGTTGAACCATTGGCCCAAATTTTAGGCCTAGATATACTGTTGGATTAGCCATTTTTTCGGTTTCAACTCAGATATACTGTTGAGTCAGTTAAATTTGGCCCACAATCAGCGATCCGCTCTGTTGCAATGATTGAAATTCATGGGTTCCATCCTAAAATCAATTGATATAAAAGAAGAGGCCCATAAGATTTATATAGTGGATTAAGCTGTTTGTGTATACCCAGGGACGGAGATAGCATAGGCCAAGCTGCCGCTCCAGGCTCCGGCGGGGGCTTGGCCGGTGCTGTCCTCCCATATATGCCTGTAGCATTTTCGAATTTTATTTACAGATATGAAGGAAGAAGATACCGAGGGGAAAGAGGAGAGAGGTGTAAAGAGGAATAGAGTCATAGGCCTAGGGACCAGAGAGAGAGGAAGTTTAAATCCCTCTCTTGATTTGTGTGATAGGAATAGTTGTAATTTCAGTTTAGTGTGATAGTTTACGAATATTTTACTATTTGTTCTCCATCTTTAAAATTGTTTTAAGAATTAATTACTCAATTAAAAAATTTATTTTAATTAATATAATAATATCTCATATTAATCAACTTATTTATAAATTTTTAATTCAGAACTATTAGTCTAATATTTTATTTCTGGTCTATCCGTCAAATATATATTTATTTATCCTTTATTAATTTTGTTAAATTCACAATTTACTTATATTTATTATAAAATACTATATAAAACAATTTACATTTTACTAACATTTTCTACCAATTTAAATTATATTATTAATATTTGAAACTGAATCAAAGTAGGACAAGTAATCGCGGATGGTTGGAGTACTATAATTATGTCAAACTAATATTTTAACAACTCAATTTGCGAACTATTAGGATATGCACTTTGGGTTCGACACGAGTTTTAATGCAGAAGAGGTAAAATAAGAGAGATGTAGAGAGAAAAAGTAATTAAAGTATTATTAGTGGAGAATGAGTCTCACCTCATTAGAGAGAAAAAAATATCCAAAATTGAAAAATGCATATTCTTATAGGACGGATGGAGTAGTATATTTGTATGGAGTAATATTTTCTTTGAATTTGCAAATCGAAAATCTTAGATAGTTAGATACACCACTAATCCACTATGGACCACTAGAGAAGACAAGCCGCTACAGTAGATTCTAGGAACATCGCGCATCCTACCGTATTTGTCATTAAATTTCAGCACCGGCTCATTTCAAGTTCTGGTTCCGTCCCTGTGTATACCGATATAGGATATTGTTATATTTATTTTATGTTTCAATTGCCAACACAGAAAGGCCAAGTATGTCAGCTGTGTAGTGAGCATGCTCGAGGGGAAAGATGGCGTTCCAAAATTGGCTTTCGAGACAAGCATCTGCATCTTAAATTATAAGACGAGACCCGGCCGGTGAAGTGGAAATGGGTACATTGAGTGGTGTGAGTTAGTTTATAGTATAATCTTTTACTATAAAATGAAACTATCTTGCTGAATTTTGCTTGAAGATGTGATCAATGAATTTGCATTTTTTGTGTTGTGACATACTGATATTTTCTCATGGTTGTATATAAGATTTGAATTGATTTAGTTGTATAAAGCTGGGTTAGATTTTTCTCTCATTGTTACTAGGCTTCCTTTTTATGTATAGATATGTTTTGAATTTCATAAGGTGGAGTAAATAATTTGCAAACTCATAAATGCTTTAGATTTTAGTATACTAGTACTCTCCTCCCGTACTCACATTTTAAAATTGTTTATATAAATTGTTAAATAAAAAAGTAAATTTGTAGTAATTTTTTTTGAATTTGTCATGAGTTCATATTGTATATTTCTATCATCCCATTCGAATCTCGTTTCTTTTGGACAGCGCTCCGTCAAAAAGCTCTAAGATCAAGAAATACTCCCTCCTATCCATAGTAGTGGAGAAATTTTTTTTCGACACGGAGATTAAGAAAAAATTGTGTTAGGTGAGTTAAGTAAATGAAGAATAAAGTAGGAAATGAAAAAGGTAGAGAGATGTAGAGAGAATAAAGTAAGAGAAATAAAGTAGGTGTGAAAAAATATGTTGACTTTTACGAAAAAAGGAAATGACTCTACTATTATGGAACGTACCAAAATTGAAAAATGACTCTACTACTATGGAACGGAGGTAGTACAATTTTTGTGGCTATAAATCAAAAGGTCTCATCGTTTACATTTTTTGAAATTAAGATAAAATTAAAATTAAAACATTAATATTAATTAAAAAATGACAAGACCAGAGTAGACTTTGAGTCGACGCTTTTTCTTTTTCCTTTCCGAAAATTGAAGGTGGACCAACCTTAATAAGTGCTAATAAGAATTTGAACAAGTTGAAAGAGATCATTATCATATGACTCAACAAAAAGCATTGTGTTAACACTATAGTTACCGACAACACAAGTGCGTAATTATGTTTCATGTTCAATGACAGGAAACGTCTTTTCTCTCGTTTTCCTATGGTAAAAACATGAGCTAGAAAAAGTCTAGAGCTACTTAATTACTTTGGTATACAATTTTAGGGCGGGGAATTCGGCCGGTTCGGTTCTAACCGATTGGTTCCGCTGTGGGTGTGCGCACATTTGATAGAGTTGGTTAGGACCTTCTTCAGTCGGTCATTTCCGACCAAAGAGTTTCGTTACTTGAATTTGTCACCAATGGTTACCAAACACTTTCTAGATTTAGAAAACAAGTCATTACTTGACGAAGTTGATCTAAATCTCGTCGCTGAATGACATAAATGAATGGCTGCACGGAATGCAGAGTTCCAGTAACGGTGACAACAATGACTCTGCAAGCAGTGGCGGTAAGGCCATCCACAGCAGTGTCTCTTATCCGTCTCTTAACCGTCTCATCTCTTCACTATTCATGGGCCCCACTGTACTTTTCACTCCATCTCTTAACTAAGAGATAACACCCACATCAATCCATCTCTTAACCATCTCATCTCTTAACTATTCATTCAATTGCATTTTTCATTTTTATTTTCAACAAATCCAATTAATAAAAAACACACTTCATTAAATAAAATAAAATTACAATTTAAAATCCTAAAAATAAAAAAAATTACATAATTAAAATCCTAAAAAAATAAAAACACACATAATTAAAATCCTAAAAAAATAAAAATACACACCATTAAAAAAAATGGAGGCAAAGCGATTGTTCCATTAGTTGACGCATTAGCTCAAATGGATCCATGAATTGATTAAATTTGGGAGAAGAAAAATGTTTTGAGATGAAGAATGTAGTGTGTTTGAGTGAGAATAGAGAGTTTTTTATGGTGGATAATTTGTGGGAATGATTTGGTATTTATAGAAGTGATTTGGGGCTTTAAAAAAATATAAAAAAAATTAAAAATTTGTAAAAAACGGCTATAAACGGCTATAAATGGCTAGTATAATTTTTGAATTTTTTTTTATATATATTTTTTATTTTTTTGAATTTTTTCTGATTTTTAAAAAAAATATAAAAAAAAATCAATTTTAACGGATATAAACGACGCCCACTCGCGGGACGGCGAGTGGGCGTCACGCACGAACCGGAGCTCGCCACGTCGCCCAAGCGCGTGGCGTCTCGTCTCGCCGGGAGCCCCTTCACTAAGAGACGTGGGACGAGATAGAGACGGGATGGGGACGGGATGCATCCCACAGCGGCGTCTCTTATCCGTCTCGTCTCTCCGAGACGAGATAGAGACGGTTTTGTGAACCGCTGTGGATGCCCTAACATGATAATGTCAGAAAGAAAAAAAGAAATAGAGAAAAAATAGAATATATTAAAGCGCACCACCATAATAGTTGCTTCACTTTAAGATAGTTAAAATAATAGTTGACCATAAATTTTATTTCTACAAGTCGTCTACTACTGTATATATACGTTTATTTCTTTAAAACTGGCGAACTAAATTTTTCTCTTCACTTGCTCATCTTCTACCACATCTCTTCTTTCTAGTTTCTACTTCTTCATTTTTGGAGGCTTAATGTCATATTTTTGGAGATTTATTGCGTTGATTTGGTTTGTGAGCTTGGTTTCTCGAGCAGCGGTTTTGCCTCCTTATGAAGGTTGATACATTTGTACATATATAAATCTCTATTATTGATTATTTTGGTGATAGTGTGTTTGATATGATGAAATTGAAATTGTGTTAGAATAATTCTATTTAACGGAATTTTAAGTTATAATATTCTAATTCGTTTATGAATTCTTTGTTTGATAACATTAAAAAATGTTGTAGAATAATTTTCTAATTCCAAATTATTTGTTAGATAGGTAAAGAAATTTATCAAAATTTGACATTAGTTTTTAATTAAATATATTTTTAAATTTTATTTATATACATTATGTATCTTTTTATTATTGTCTGAGCAAGTGTATGTATTGTGTGTCATGTGTGTGCAGAGTATGTATACGGGTTGTGTGCAATTTGTGTATGAGAAATGCCCATTTTTCAATTATTTGAAATTCCGGATATTTACTTTAGTTTTAGAATTAAAATTGTAAAATTAAGAGAATTTGGAATAGAAAATCAATTTCAAATTCAAATATTTTTTTTTATACCAAACAATTGAATTAGAAATAAAGGCTACAATTCCAAATCCACACCCTCAATTCTATGGTATCTAGCGTCGCTATAATATTTTTGGTGAAAACTTGTTGATTATGTGTTTTGGTTTTCAAATTTTGGCAGTGGAATCATTAAGGGTGATAGCAAGGAGGTTAGGGAAAGTGGATTGGGATTTCAACGTGAATCCATGCAGCGGGTCATCAGGTTGGGCGACCCAGAATTCGACTAATGGCCATGAGAATGCAGTCACTTGCAATTGCACATTTGACAATAACACTACTTGTCATGTCATAAGCATGTAAGTTTTTTGTTTTTTGTTTTATTCCGTCAATTAGACAAAAAAGAACAGTACTATATGGTCAAATCCTGGTTTGTTCTATAAATATCAATTAGAAAAAAAATATGATCTTTGAATTTGTTCACAATTATTAATATTTAAACCAATATTATTATATAAGGAGTAGATTAATGGTACTTTTTGCCGAACAAAATGCAGAGTTCTAAAGGCCCAAAATCTTAATGGATCGCTGCCCCGCGAATTCGTCAGACTCCCGCTCCTTCAAGAGATGTAAGCATTATTAGATGGTGGGTGGAAAAGCACTGTTGAGTGGGGCCGCCTTCACCGACCGACATGCTTGTTCCACACGCACGAGCCCAGAGCACGTGGCTCTTCACGTGCACTGTGTTATATTTCTCTCATACTTAATTAATTGTGCATTAAAGCCATATCATTCTAAAAATGTTTATTTTTATGAAACGGATAGAGTATATTAGTATTGCATTACGTAACCCATGAAATTAAAAATTAGTACTCCCTCCGTCCCATAATAGATGACACACTTGGAGATTGATACGAGATTTTAGGAGATGTTGTTTTGTGTCTTAATTGGAAAGAAAAAATAATATATTTATCTTAATGTGAGAGGGAATTTCCAAAAAAGAAAATGTGGCATTTTTTATAGAACAAACTAAAAAAGAAAGTGTGACATCTATTAGGGAACGGAGGAGTACTAGTATACATAAATTTTGTCCTTGACTTTAAGCTCAATTAACATGAAACATGGATATTTAGGATAAATTTTGAAATTTATAAGTAGATAAAATTTAATATTTCAGTCCAGACAAGTCTACTATCCACCAATAGGCTGACCCAAATAATTCTCCTTTCAGTTTTTATTAAATGTCCCTATTTCTTTACTTTTAATTAGTGTTTTAAAAACCGGTTTGGATCGGCTGGTCGGACCGGTCCGGCCGCGAACCGGTACCTCTCCGATCCAATTCACCATATAAAACCGGTGGAGTATTGAACCGTTTTGGACCGGGTGAACCGGCCGGTTGGACCAGAAATCGGGAACCGGTCGTAAATTTTTTTATTTTTAAAAATTTTTAAAAATCAATTTAAAATAAAATTTACACTAAACTTTCATTTCATATTAACCCGTACTTGTAATGGGCCTATGAATTTATAAAAACTAGCTTAAAAAAACATTTGTGTCTTTCTTTATAGATGTATTCCACAAGATTGTTCTTTCATTTTTCAATGTGGGATGAAAAGCTTATTTTATAGTCATCTTTTACAATCTTTTGCCTTTACTTTTTCAATGTGGGATATAGTTTGTTTTGTTAATATGTACTACTTCATATTATATCAACTATCTTTTGCCTCGGGTATCCATATCCGACGTATCGGGTATCCAAATACCCGACTCTATACATGTGTCAATAATTAATAAAAAAATTAAATTTTATATATTAATAGAAATATCTAAATTGACTAATATCTTTAATGTTTCATTTATTTTGTAGTATAAAATTAAAAAAAATGGATCACTTTCATTTTAAAGTATAAGATTATATTTAATGCAAAATGGCTAAACCTAATTTAAAATATGCTTTAAATAATAAATTGGATATTCGGGTAATACCCGATACCCATTCGGGTTATCCAATACCCGATTTATCTTATATTTCAATATCCAATCCCATACCCAATCCCATAAAATTGGATATTGGGTATCCAAATCCGGCGGATATCAGGTCGGGTATGGGTAAATCCAATACCCGATATCCATATTCCCACTCCTAGAAATGACTCAATTATTTTGAAACTTTCCAAAACAGAAAAATGACTCTATTAGCATGGAAGGAGTATTTATTTTTCATTCACTTTTCTTCACAAATTCAAATTAATTTCTTTTGAAAATATTCCACCAATATAAAACCAATTTTAACCTGACACGGGTTTTAAGAAATACTCCATCCGTCCACAAAAAATTGACTAGTTTTACCATTTTGCGTTGTCCACCAAAATTAGACTAAATCTAAAAATGGAAAGTTTTCAACCAATACTAATCTTACATATTATTCTAAATGTGGACTCTACAATCCACTATCTTTTTCTTTCATCTCTCTACTTTTTCTTATCTTTCTATTACTTTACCAATTATATATTAAAAATTTAAAACCCCTTGTCATTCATAATCTTGTCTATTTTTTGTGAACGCATGAAGTATAGTATAAAGTGAGAAAAAATGTTAGTGGTGAGTGAAATAAAATTAGTGGAATGTAGAGTCCATTACTAAAATAGTAAAAAATAAATGAGATATTTATTGGTGGACGGACAAAAATGAGAAAATACACTTATTGATGGACGGAGTGAGTATTTGGATTCAAAATTATATTTATATATTTATCATTAAAAGTTTCAATTCATCTTTAATAGTGATCTCACTTGGAACTACCTCAACGGCACCATCCCTCCAGAATGGGGTACCATGAAGCTTGTAATCATGTACGGCCTCTCTCTATCTCTATCTCTCTCTGCGCGCGCGCGCGCACACACACACACACACACGCATTCACTCAAATACATGTATGCAATATGTATGGATGTTCTGATAATCAATTGAATCGAGATTTTGTAAGTAGGAGTTGGCTCAATAACTAGTAGACAATAGTTTGATGATGCAAAGTAATAGCTCAATTTGTAGGAGGGGATAATCAATGTGTGTATGTAATGTGTATGGATGTTCTAATAATCAATTGAATCGAGATTTGTAAACAGGAGCTGGCTTTTTCGACTGATGTCTGTTATATATGCAGTTCTCTTTTTGGAAACCGTGTAACTGGTTCGTTACCAAAAGAGCTCGCCAACATCACCACGCTTCAACAACTGTAGCATTTCCCCTCTGTCAATTTTGTGATTTATTTGATGATAGAGTGTTTTCTGATGCTCTTTCCCCTCTTCAAAATTTGTAGGGTTTTGGATTGCAATCATTTGTCTGGAACTATACCTCCCGAGTTTGGGAATTTTCCTCAAATACAAAGACTGTAAGGCCCTCCCGCCTTCGTATTTAGGTGGTTTGTCATAGATTACTGATTTATGGTTCTCTGCTTTTTACTATCATATAAAGAGTATTTACCTCGAACAATCTAACTGGAGAATTGCCCGCAAGTCTAGCAAAACTGACCACTTTGATGGACTTGTAAGTTTCTTTTCATTTTTATTTTAGCGATTTCATGAAAAGTGTTACCAGTTCTTCAATGTTTAACATATATAAATGCTGTTTCGATGCAGTCGTGTTAGTGATAACAACTTCGTTGGAAGCATACCTAATTTTATCCAGAACTGGACAAATATGGGGATATTGTAAGATTTGATAAACATATACATTGATGTCCATCTATTTACTGATTAGCTCTTGATAGACTTTCCCTTTTGATTTCAGAGGGATTGAGGCTAGCGGTCTAGCCGGGCCGATCCCTTCTGGTATTGCTTCCTTGACCAATTTGACTGATCTGTAAGTATGAATTATGATATACTATTATCTGGCTCTTTGACATTTCATTTTATTTACTCAATTCATAAAAAAAAATAGATAGAAATTGAGAAGCACTCTTATGATTACTTGCATTCATGTGATTCCAAATGTACAGGAGAATCAGTGATTTGAATGGGAACGATTCAAGTTTACCATCTCTTAGTCCATTGAAAACGATAAAGACACTGTGAGTGTGATGTTTGGCATTGCTATGTCGTATTGTATTTCACTGCATTTATATGAGTCGTTGGATATTGTTATGCAGTATATTGAGAAGTTGCAACATTGTCGGGACATTGCCAGAGTCTATTGGAAATATCACGACACTTCAAATCTTGTAAGTAAAACTTACTCTGTCATACATATATTTATAGAAGCACTGTAATGATTCTAAGGGAGTAACAGAATAAATTTTTTATGTTGTGCAGGGATCTAAGTTTCAACAAATTAACAGGACCATTTCCCGAGAGCTTTGGCCTATCAAAGGCAAACTACATGTAAGATTTTCGATCTACAACAATTTCTGGTGTATTTACTGGTCATGATTTCGAATTGATAAAATTGCTAAATGAGCAACCTTAAACAAAAATGTTGCATACAGGGGCATTGAAGCTCCAACGAACAAAATGATGCGACTCGATTCAATTTAACTAATTGTCTTAATATTTCAGCACAGTCAGAGGAGCTACTTTGATGTTTACTCTGAATATATGTTGATTTTACCCACTACCTTACTATGTATGACTTTGTTCAGCTGTACATCTCATTTCTGTAGGGTACAAAATTACTTTTCATCGATCTTTTTTCCTTTTCCAACAGCATAAAAATACTATTCATTGCTCATTGAAGATGCTCATCTTGCAGCTATTTAACTGGGAATTCCCTAAGTGGGCCATTGCCAGCTTGGATGCTGAAAGCCGGGGACAACATGTTAGACTCCCAGCCTTGCTCTTCTTCATGCTTCTCTTTTAACTGGATGCCTACTTGTCATTGTGTTAAACAATGTGTGTTCAAACAAATTTGTTTGAAAAGGTCTCAAATTTTTGATGCAGTGACTTATCTTACAACAATCTCACTTCTGGAAATTTGCCAGCAGAGTGTCAGCAGCGTAGCCTGTGAGATTCGTAACACTTATGTTTACGTGGAAACTTTTATTGGATTGCTAATCTTACTTCAATATGATGTATTCTTTCCAGAAACTTGTTTGCCAGCTCGAAAGGAAAGACCAAGTTAGTTTCTAGATCTTTTTCCTGTTTGCGTTTTGCACCTGATGAATCTGACATGTTGTCAATATTGTCATGGCAGTGGGGCTGTTTCCTGCTTAAGAAGCAGTTGTGAACGACGTAAGTGATAACTCAATCATTTATTTAAGATTCAGATCTAAACTGTTTATTTATGTGTTGGTGCAATTTAAACAGTTATTTTTTTTGATAGTATTTAAAAAGGTTAATCTCTTGTTTGTCTTAAGAGTATAACTCTCTACGCATAAACTGTGGAGGAAGACAAGAAGCGGACGATAAAGGATCTAGCTATGACGATGATACAGATTTGGGTGGGGCTTCGAATTTCTTCCAGAGTAGGACCAACTGGGGATTCAGCAGCACTGGTCACTTCTTGGATGACGGTATCAACAGAGACTCCTACACCATTCAAAACACCTCGGTTATTTCCGGACTGAACCAGAAGCTGTACACGGATGCACGCCTTTCTCCCCTCTCGCTGACCTACTACGGATTTTGTTTGTTTAATGGAAGCTACACAGTAAACCTTCACTTTGCGGAGATCATGTTTACTGATGACAGAAAGTATAGCAGCCTCGGAAGGCGTATATTTGATGTCTACATTCAGGTACTTATCTGAACTCCACCACATCCTAGAGGCTCTATCTATACGGAAATGTACGGAAAGAATAACCACTTACCGTGGATTCTTTGCTTGTAATATTTGGTTTCCGAAAAGTTACTATCAAATACCTGATAGTTCTGATATCAAACTATTCAGGGAAAGCGGGTGCTGAAGGATTTCAACATTGAACTTGAAGCAGGAGGAGTGAATAAGCCAATCACAAAAACCTTTACTGCGGTTGTTACTGATAATACCTTGGACATTCGCTTCTATTGGGCTGGAAAGGGTACACGTAGCATTCCTGGTATGGGAGTCTATGGTCCTCTCATTTCAGCCATATCAGTCGATCCTAGTAAGTTGTTTATTATTCTATCCAGTAGTGTATTCAGTATTTACAATGCTCGGAAATTTTTTGATCTCTTCATTGAAGCCAGTAGAGTTTGGAAACATATCTACACATCACATGTAGATTTTCATAGTACGACATAAGCTATTATGTTTCCAAGCATGAATTCTTCTATGTAGTAAAATTTATTTGAGTTTTTGGCCTTACCGATTACATATAAGCAACATATTGACCATGTTTTCACTTCATATGACCTATCCCAATCTCAAATCTGTTCAGACTTTACGCTCCTGTCTTTGTCATTGTCAGAAGGTGGAAGCAGTATTTCTGGAGGTGCTATAGCTGGTATAGTCATAGCAGTTCTTTTTGCAGTCATTTTGGTTCTAGGCGTTCTCTGGTGGAAGGGTTGCCTTACACGTAAAGATTCGACAAACGATGGTAATTACTCTACTGGATATAACCATATTTTTCTCATTCTCTCAAATGACATCTACTATTTTGTAGTAAAGAATTTTTCATGTACTTTACATTCTGGTTTGCAATAGTTTCATGTTCTCATGACTTATTTGATTCCATTCTCAGATTTGAAGGGTTTAGTCCTTCACACTGGATCATTTACCCTTAGGCAAATCAAAGCTGCCACAAACAACTTCGATCCCACTAATAAGATCGGTGAAGGTGGTTTTGGTCCAGTATTCAAGGTAACATAAATGAACAACGTCTTTTTTCATTAGCCTTACTCTTTATTTCTAATCTTTGTTATGTTTACCGTTCTCTCTTTTTTAAAGGGTGTTTTATTAGATGGTAAAGACATTGCTGTGAAGCAGCTTTCTTCCAAATCAGCTCAAGGGAACCGCGAATTTGTGAATGAATTAGGTCTGATTTCTGCTTTACAACATACCAATCTTGTTAAGCTGTATGGATGTTGCATTGAAAGCAACCAGTTGTTGCTTGTGTATGAGTATTTGGAAAACAACAGCCTTGCCCGTGCACTATTTGGTGAGCTCTACAACAATTCTAACTTACGGATAGAAGATAAAATGGCCATGTTAATATAGTTTTGTACTCAGGCATAAAAGCTATATATATGTTTGCAGGGCCAAAAGAGCAGCAATTGCATTTGGACTGGCCAATGAGGCGCAATATCTGCATTGGTATAGCAAGAGGTTTGGCTTACCTCCACGAGGAATCAAGGCTGAAAATTGTCCATCGCGATATCAAGGCTACTAATGTGCTTCTTGATAAGAACCTAATCCCTAAAATTTCTGATTTTGGGCTCGCGAAACTGGATGCAGAAGGCGATACCCACATAAGCACGCGCATTGCTGGAACTTAGTAAGCACTCAATTGATCAATCAGTACACGTTTTCTGCTTTAACTATTCAATACAAAAACCAGAACTTATATGCCATGTATGATTATCAGTGGATACATGGCGCCCGAATATGCAATGCGGGGATATTTGACAGATAAAGCGGACGTCTACAGCTTCGGAGTCGTTGTTTTGGAAATTGTCGGTGGGAGGAGCAACAGCATCAGTGGTGGCAGGTCTAAGGAGGATAGCTTTTATCTTCTTGATTGGGTAACATTTTACTCATTTTCTCTTTTTTATACTACAAAGGAATACAAATTCTGTATGTGCATGGTTCCTCCCTTTCAACATATACGCTCTTTTTTCTTCACTCAGGCTAATTCCTTGAAGGCGAGTGGGAACTTGTTGGAGCTAGTTGACCCGAGATTAGAGTCGAGCTTCAATGAGGAAGAGATCGTTAGAGCTATCAATGTGGCACTCATTTGCACGAATGTCGCAGCTGCAGAAAGGCCAAGCATGTCATCTGTAGTGAGCTTACTCGAGGGGAAAGATGGCGTTCCAGAGTTCGTGTCTAAGTCGAGCATCTCAGTTGATAAGACGAGACCCGATGAAGTGGAAATGGGTACATTTAATGATGAGGGTCTCTCCGAGGAAGCGCCGTTGAGTGGTTCTTCAACTTCTGCTGCTGATCTCTATCCAATTGAGCCGGATACAAACTACTGGGAGAAGAGAGGTTTTTAGAGTTATTAATGCCTGGGGCTGAAATTCTTGGGTTCAAGACCACCGTAATAAATAAGGGGGAAAAAGAGAGGGAGGGGGGGTTGGGGGTAACTTTCAGTAAAAAAATGAAACTACCTTGTTTATGTTGTGACGATTTCCATGTTTTCTCATAGTTGTCCATGTAAGATTTGATAATGAAATTATCATGTTTTGTGTTATGACATGGATTCTCATAGTTGTCTATATATAAGAATTCACTTTAGTGGACTAGATGATAGTGTACAGTAGGGTTTAGGAAGTTGAAGAGTCCACTCAACAGCGCTTCCTTGTTTGATAAAAATGATGAGATATGAAAAGATACGTAAAACAAGATAAGAAATGCGGGTTTCATGTCAAGATATGCAAAGATATGATTTTTTTCCATTGTTGTTTGATAGAAAAGAAATTATCTAAATTTGTATTGTATATTAAATAACATGGCTTAACTTGACAAATTGATGAGATGCATAAACATGGTTAATATTATAATTTTGTTAAGGTTAGATAGAGCACTTGTCTTA
The DNA here is from genome assembly GCF_023119035.1 of Salvia hispanica. NCBI lineage: Eukaryota > Viridiplantae > Streptophyta > Magnoliopsida > Lamiales > Lamiaceae > Salvia > Salvia hispanica. The sequence continues at coordinate 18,508,760 of NC_062965.1, read as the reverse complement.
TATTGGGCTTTGAGGTAAGCTTAACATTGATATCAAACAATTAGAAATGTCCATATATAATTCTCTATCTTGGTATTACTAACTTATCAAACACGTAAATGAATTATTTAGTTTTTTCTGTTTCAAATTGATTGATTATGTGGCATAAGATAAACGGTTATGTTAAGTGATGACCGATTCGGGTCCGAGTTTATTTGTGAGGGACCAAATAATAAAAAAGATAATGTTATGGACCAAAATGATAAAATGACCATATGTTAGGGACCACATTTGACCTTTACTCTAAAATGAAAGAATATGATTAAAATGCAAACAATTAGAAAAAAAATATTTATTTTTTATATTATGTAAAAATGTATAAATTGTGGACAAATTAGATTAATAATAATTGCTGAGAGAGCAATTTTTTAAAAATTGTACTCCTCCTGTCTCAGTCTAACTGACGTATTCATTTTTTTTTTTTTCCAACCTAAGTGAGACGCTTTCTAGTTTTGGTGATAATTAATTCACTTCTTTCTCACATTATTCTTCTATCTCTCTTATTTTATTCTCTTTTACTTTATTAGCTCACTCTTTCTTCTTTATTCTCTCTTACTTTACTATTTGCAATTTAATTCTCTAAACACCACTATCTAAATTCCTGTGCCAAAATAGAAATGTTTCACTTAGGCTAGGATGGAGGGAGTATTACAAAATTGAAGGATAATCAAATAAGTGAGTAAGAGTGGATCTAGTTAACTATCATAAACATAATCATACAAAAAAAATAAGTATTTTATTAAAATGGATTATTTTATCAGTTGTATCTTATCATTCAAATTAAGTCATCCAAGAATGGAAATCCATTAACAAAAATGACATTTTTGTTCATAGATTTCCATTCCTAAATGAGTTATCACTCTTATATGACCTTAATAATACATCATATTACACATTTACATTATTGTCATAAGTCGAATATATAAGTGAGAGTTTAATAAAAAAATCTGTTTTTGTAATTGTTTATATAATAGGTTTATTAGTCATCTTCATATGGGCTTCCTTTTCTATATAATGAATATTTTCTTAAAAAGGTTTAATGGTCATAAAAATAACAAAATTCGGCAGGCTTGCTTTTTACTTTTTAATTATTACTAATTCATTTCGTCAACTATTATTAGTCTTTTTGTTCACGAATAATATGCAGTAATGCAAAATTTATAAATTTATAATTTTATAAAGTATAAGAGAAATAGAGAAAATATAATTAAAATACTGTTAAAGTCTTAATTTTGAGAGAGAAATAAAACAGTAAATAAATTTTGTGGCTGATAAAAAATAGAAAAACATAGTAGGGAGTAGTAATTTTTAGTTATAGCTTAATAAAAGTAGCTAATACATGTTTGTATGTATTACCCAAAATGCTGTAATATAGTATTCCTTGCGTTCCAATTAAGTTGAGTCGTATTTTTTTTTTGGATGTTCCAACTAAGTTGAGTCATTTCCTTTTTTAACAAAATAAAACATCCAAACACTCTTATTTTATTCCATCACCTACTCTACTCTCTCTTTAGACCATGTTTTGGAACCATCCAACCCAACCCAACCATTCACTTTTTCAATATTTAATTCATTTCTATCTCCTCCACATTATCTTCCACATCATCAATATTCATCCAACTTCCAACCCAACCACACCTATTTTCATGGTTTATCAATGACCACCCAACCACACTATTATACATTTATTTTTATATCATTTTTTAAATAATGATATTATTACATGAATATTTATTATTGCATAATAAAATTTATAAAAAAACACAATAAATGACAAACTAAAAATTATAGAGACAACACTTAAAAAAATATAAATTACAATAATTAAAATACGAAATTGAAAATACATAATAGGTACTCATACATAAGATGAAAAGTAGACATTCAATTGGAATTGCCGAATTTCGCCGATATATGCTCAACCAAATCGTTTAGCAGAGCTTTATGAGCGTCTCTGTTTTGAAGTTGGGCTTTATTTTTCATGTAAGAAGCTAAACTCGCGATAAGGCTAATTTCATGCATTGGTTATGTGGTAAAATTCTGTGATTTCCTGGGTCTAACAAGGTTTTATAAGCCAGGTGTGAAAAATGAGCTGGCGGGAAAAATGAGCGGAAGAAGGAAGAGTTACTAGACTGAGGAGCATCAAATTGGAGGGTAAGTAGGAATCACAAGAACAATCTAGAAGCTCTATCCAATATAAATAAGAGCATACGCCCAACATGAAGGGAGATCACGTTCCATTACTCTTTCGGCTCTTAGCTTAGTTTTCCACTTCTCTACACACACATTTACGGGGAATTGTCGCGGGGGATCACGTTCCATCACTCTTTCGGTTCTTAGCTTAGTTTTCCACTTCTCTACACACACATTTACGGGGAATTGTCGCGGGGGTTCACGTTCTAATTTGATTGTGGTGCAACACCGTCTCTACGGAGGCGAAGAAAGAATTATTATTTGCTTTCCAGTTTACTTTTCGTACTTTCCGAGTCCTCGCTGTTCGAGGCTCGGCTCTGTTTTGTTATTGTCGTCGAATACTTCATATTTTGCAATGGATATCGCTACTTTTGTTCCGTTTACCTTATTGCTGTGTTGTTGGTTTGATTTGCTGATTATTGTTGGTTGATTTGAGTTTGGAGTTTGGATTGTGTGGAATTTGTTGTTGATCGGTTGAATCTACTTAAATATGTGAGGATCGGAGATGGAAATGATTTTTGATTGTTGTGGATGGCTTGGATCCGGAGTGAATTAAGCGTCCTGTGGCTGGATCTATTTACTTGTGCTTGATTATGATGTTTAAATTCTGCATTCTAGTTTGCCTCGTCTAGTAGTCGTAGATCTGCATTAATTTTACTTGTTCATTGTTTTTCTCGGTTTAATTTCGTTCACCCTGTTTCGATCTTTGTTTTGCTCTGCTTTTCACTGGTTGTTTTATGATAAAAGTTGGAGAAGATGATGTCACTGTTAGTTAGTCCTTTGGTTAGTTATTTTACAGCTTTTCAGATGTACTATGCCATTTTGGGGAATGGTCCTCACGTCTAGTTTTCCTATGTCTAGGTTAGTTTAGAAAGCTGTTCGCTCGGTCTAGTAAATGTTTCGCTCTGTTTTGGTTATTATGTATGCTTTCAAGAATCTGCCTAGATCTAGCTGTTAGGATAGGTTCTTTAATTTCCCAAGTTTAGGAAGTAAGTCTCAACCCCGATAATTGCGTGGCAGCAGCCAAAAATAGTTCCCAGGTCCTTGAACATGTTCACTTGCGCATCTGTCTCTGTGGATTTGATCCCTGCTTCCTTATACTAATCTTAGTTAAAGCGGGTTGAGGGTTTTGAAAGGGGCTAAGGCAGTGATTGTGTGCCCAACGACAGGTAACTCAAGATTCTCTGAGTTCCTAGACCCAGCGTCTAGTGGATTCTCTGGATCAGAGATTTTAAAATTTAAACCATACTTCACTGACCCTAAGCCGACCACTTCAACTCGCGATCCTATTCGTAGAATATATGAAATCATTATTCGCATCTCCACCTTCATTCTCACGACTACTTTGTCCAAGTCGATCTTGAATAAATTCGGCTGTATCACAATAGTTCGAATATGTGCTTCTTTCATCTCCCACTATCATATTGTGCAAGATATTGCAAACAATCATTATTTTCCCCATAATATCATGATCCCAAATAAGACATGGACATTTGATAAAAGCAAAACGAGCTTGCAAAACACCAAAAGCTCGCTCAACATCTTTTCGCGCGGACTCTTTATGTCGAGCAAACAACTTGTGCTTCATCGTTTGTGGACCTGGAATAGATTTGACAAATGCCGCCCATTGAGGATAAATGCCATCAGTAAGATAATACCCCATATTTTTTTCATGGCCATTTACTATGTAATTGACCTTCGGTGCTCGACCTTCCAAAATATCATCAAAAATAGGAGATTGATCAAGCACATTAATATCATTTCTCGAACCTGGAGTTCCAAAAAAAGCATGCCAGATCCACAGATCTTGAGATGCTACTGCTTCCAAGATGATTGTCGGACTCCCGCTTCTTCCGGCATATTGTCCAGCCCATGAAGTGGGACAATTTTTCCATTCCCAATGCATGCAGTCAATACTACCCAACATGCCTGGAAACCCACGTTGTTCTCCAATATGCAGAAGTCTTGCCAAGTCTTATTCGGTGGGCTTTCGCAAGTACTCATCGCCGAAGTTAGAAATTACACCTTCAACGAACTTGATGAGAGATTTGTGAATGAATTGTGCGCTCATTCTCAAATATTCGTCGTGCAAGTCGGCCGCCGGCCCGTAGGCCAATACCCTCATCGCTGCTGCACATTTCTGAATGGCAGACATACCAAGCCGACCAGTAGCATCACACTTTTGCACAAAAAAGTTGTCGGTCTCGACGAGCTTGTTCATTATTTTTTCGAACAAAGGTTTACGCATGTGATAGCTTGTTCAGAAAAAATCTGGAGGATACATTGGATCTTCAGCAAAGTACTGCTCAAAAATAGTATCATGACCCTCCTCACGTTTTCTTTCAATGTATCTCCTTCTAGCTCTAACCGTTTGGGTTGTAGGTTGTGAAGACATGGTTGTTGGCCAAATAGCTATATCCTTGATTAGTTGATCGAGTTGCTGATTTTGTTCAACAATTTTTTCTCCCCATTCATTGTCTTCAAGAAGATTGGAAGCTTCAAAATTAAAACTTGATGACATTTTTTAGGGAGAGTTGGTTCAATAATTGTGAGAGGATTTGTGTGTAATTTTCGTGAAGCATATAGGTAAATATATAGAAGTTATTTGTTGAGCATAGGCTTCCACTACTATCATTTATGAGCACATGGGTTTTCCTTGGATTCTACTACCACTTGTTAAAAAAATGACTTGTAAATGTAGTCAAACTTTGATTTTCGTGATCACAAAGGTTTCTATTGGATTCCACCACCACTTGTAAGTGGAAAATGACTTGTCATGTAGACATACGTCCATTATTCTTGATCACATGAGTTTCTATTGGATTCCACCACCACTTGTGATGGAGAATGACTAGTCATGTAGTCATATTTTGATTTTCGTGATCACATGAGTTTCTATTGGATTCCACCACCACTTATGAGTGGAAAATGACTTGTCATGTAGGCATACTTCCATTATTCTTGATCACATGGTTTCTATTGGATTCCACCACCACTTGTGATGGAGAATGACTTGTCATGTAGTCATACTTTGATTTTCGTGATCACATGGGTTTCTATTGGATTCCACCGTCACTTGTGATAGAGAATGGCTTGCCATGTAGTCTTACTCCATTATTCTTGATCACATGGGTTTCTATTGGATTCAACCACCACTTATGATAGGGAATGACTTGTCATGTAGTCATACTTTGATTTTCATGATCACATGGGTTTCTATTAGATTCCACCACCACTTGTGAGTGGAAAATGACTTGTCATGTAGGCATACTTTCATTATTCTTGATCACATAAACTGGAAATTACATAAGCAACATAAATTAAAGGTTACATACTAAGCAACGGAAATTGGAGATTACATACTAAGCAACAGAAAATAAAAGTTACATACTAAGCAACGGAAATTGAAAATTACATACTAAACAACAGAAGTTGAAAGTTACATACTAAGAAACATACATTGAAAATAGATAAACTACGATCACTTCCCAAACAATTCTGCTATTAGAGCGCGTTTCAGATCTTCTTCTTCTGGAGTTAAGTCCCTCCTAGCCATCAACGGAGTAAGGATAGCTGCCTTGATCTTCCGTTCCTGAATATCACATTCCCTTTCACGTGTGACTCTCATTTCACGCAGTGCTGCAGTGAAATCATTAGGAATTGTATATGATGGTGTTGCAACTTCTTTGCCTTTTCTTTTAGCCTTAGCTTTAGCCTGATCTCTCCCAATAGGACGTTGCAATGTAGAAGAACGACTCTCAGGAGTGGAGTCGATTTGAGGTCCTCCTTCTTCACTAGTCCTCGACCTTTTTGAGCTCCCACGACTTTCTTCAAGACTATCTTCATCTGGCTGGAAACGCGTTGAACCAGTGCTATTCAATTTCAATTCCCACTTGGGATTGTATCTCATCACCTCCTCAAAAACCTTATGGTGAGTAAACTTGTTCTTACCATACAGTTGTTGAGCGGTTTTCTCAATGTCCTCTTTAGACTGGCCACTCGTAGCTCGATCATGCGCATGTTTGTATGCACCAATCCACTTTGAGACATTTGCATTGATTCGTTTGTAGTGTTGTCTCAATGACTCCATACTTCTTGGTTGGCCCATTGTTGGATTTTCTTTTCTTGTTTGCTCATACAGATCAGTAACATTGTACCACAAATGGAAATTAGTTTGGTTGGTGCCAACAATTGCATTTGTGCTGAAGAAACACCAAGCAGACACTAATACCATGTCTTCTTGCTCATTCCAACCATGTGGAGTGTTTGAAGCACTCGTGTTGGTTTTTTATTTGTCTTTGCTTGACGGTTGGTTTTGAAGTGAGCTTTGAAATTGATTAGAATTCGGAAAATCATCAAAGCCTAGGGAAATAATCTTGGGAAGGATCGAAATTTTGAGAGGGATTGATGTTTTGGGAAGGATTAAAATTTAGAGAATCGGAGAATATCCCATCATCCTCCATAGTATTACAACAAATGAAACAAAAAAAATATGAAATTGTATCAAACAAGGAGGATTATAAGGGGAGAAAAGATGATTTTTTTTAATGCAAAACTATAGCAAATGTGGTCTCTATTTATAGAGGAAGAAAAATTATGAATTTTGATATAATTTTATAATTTTTTAATATAATATATTAAAGATATATAAATTTAAAAAATATATATATCAACCAATGAGATTGTGCCAAATGGCACAATCTCATTGGACGATGGAAGAGAGACCGGGCGGTTGGTGTTTGGGTGGGAGAGACCGCGGTGGGTCAGGAGAGAGGGCTTCTATTCCATTTTTTTTTAAATATGGGGTGAGGTGGCGGTCGACCCACCCCACCGATAAACGTAGTCTCATCTTTCCTATTTTATTTATCTCTCGCATTTTTCTTTACAATTTCTTAATTCCTGTGTTCAAAAGTTGAGTACCCAATATTTTTATAATTGTGTGAGGGAAGCATGAGATGATAGAGTAATTATTAGAGTAATTAAACAAATTTTTTGTTTGTGGAATTGTCATTTCTTATTTCAGTCATTGTTTAAATTTTGTTATGTTTGAATGGATGAAAGTTCCTCTTTAGATAATTTTATTTCATGCGATAAATAAAATTCTAAAAATGTTTAGAGCGTATATAAACGAATCTATATTTACTTGAGAAATAAAAATTTAAAAGTTATAGAAAAGTTTTGTTAATTATAAAACCAAGGTTTGTTGAGTCGAGTAAACGAATATCGAAGGAGAAGGCTCTGGAAGTCAGGAGACTAAAGGTCTCTCACACAGAAACACACTTCCAATCCAACGGCCAACATGTAAGATCTGAATGGAGTGCGACTTGGCGGTCATCCGGGCGAGATCAGCCAATTGGGCCACACTAAGACATTGGGCCATTAGCAATTAATTGCAAAGCCCAAATACTCAACAATATCAAGGGTTTCTGTCAATAGTGTGCACGCGTTTGACCACGAATATCAAGCAGTCACATCTTGTACAGACTACGAATCAGCCCTTGAAGTAATATTGACCATGACAGAGTCATACTCAGATCCCAATCCTCCCAATATGTGCAGGATCTGGTCTTCGTCAGAGACACCAGCATGTTATCTTTCTTCAACATCTGGAGTTGCAGTTTATATTGCATAATCCTCGCTTTGGACTGACTAGTGAAGTTCGTTTCAAGCGTACGCCATATCTCTTGCGCAGTGGTCAAACCAACAACGAGAATCATGATATTTTCTGATAGAGATGACTGTATCCAAGCGGACAACAGTTGATCTTGGCGTTGCCAAGACAAGAAATCCGGGTTCACCTGCGTCTCATCGGAACCCTGTGTTTGAATTGTTTGTGGAGGACTCGGATGACTTCCGGTGAGAAAATGCTCGTCCAGATGAGAAAATTTCCATCATTGAGTTTAATTGAAATAGGGTGATTTTGAGGTAGGATAGGAATCGGGTAGTTTTGAGAGGTAGCATTTTGTCTGATTCCACTGGTTTCATCAGATTCTTCTGCCATTTTAAACAAGGAGAAAAAGAAATACGTAGCTTAAAGGAAAAAATGATATAGATACCATGATAAAAAATGCACAAAAGAGAAATAGTGACAAACATGGAAACAAGAGCTGAATGATCCATTATCAAAGATTATGCTTTTTTATGCCTTTTTCTCCTGATGATGGAGAATACAAAACTCATCAGAATATATACTTGACAATGGAAAGATCTAGAAGAAAAACCTAAATAGCTAGAATATAAAACAACGTAAATGAAAGCTTGCTTCAGCAGTTACAAAGTAACTGAAAGTCTTCTTTAACCATTTGACAGCAAGACATCTTTCCAGCTTGTCTTTGAATGGTGAGCTGGACAAGTTTCGGATGCTGCTTCACTTCCTTCAGCTTGTGCTTTGCTCTTTTCACTTTGCATTGGAGAGGCACTCTCGGTTTGGTCCACAACAGCCACATTCACAAGGATTTGACCCCGAATATGTGTTGTAAGCAAAGTGCCTAACAAACCATTCGCACTAAAGTTCTCTTTGTTTTTAATATGTGTAGAATGATAACCCCGTCCCTGAAAAATATGAACAATTTTATTTTTATTCCGTCCCTGAAAAGTATGAATATTCTAATTTTAGAAACTCTTTTCTCTCTAATAAGGTGGGACCCATTATCCACTAACAATACTTTAATTACTTTTTCTTTCTGTCTCTCTTACTTTACCAATTATGCATTAAAACTCATGCCGAACCAAATGTTCATACTTTTCAGGGACAAAGGGAGTAGTAATTATGCATATCTCGTATTATAAGAAGAAATAAAACGAAAAAAAGTTACAATATTAATTATAGTAAAATTAATAAGTACTCCGTCTGTCCGTGAAATGTTATCCAGTTTTGCCATTTTGGTCCGTCCGTGAAATGTTGCCCACTTTGCTTTTTTCCATTTTTAGTAAATGGACCTCACTCTCCACTGAATCATTACACTCGCATTCAATTATAAAACTAATATATAAATGTGGGAGCAACATTCAGCTAACTTTTTCCACTTACTTTTCTTCATATTTCTTAAAATACGTGCTGAGTCAAAACTTGGACAATATTTTTGCGGACGGAGGGAGTACTATATATTATTGAATCGGTTATGCGGTTATAACCGATAATCGATCTCGTCCTTGAAACGAGAACCGGGACCAAACCGAAACCTAATTAGGTCGGTTATCCATTACTCGAGAACTGAGTTTCTTGGTTTGGTTCTCAAATAACCGAGTAACCAATAACCGTTTACCCAACCCTACTTTTTTATTTCACCTAGCTCTCTCTCTCTCTCACTCACTCTATTTTAATTCCATATTATTAATTAATTTAATAATTATGATTAAATATCATTCTCAATTCACACAATCTTATTAGGTAACATATTTAGAGAGATAAACTCTGATCAAGTCTCGTCGTCTCCGTGGGTCTTGGGTTGCGTGTTTGATTTTCTATCAAGATTTTTGTCATTTGGGTATAATTTGTTTCTTCACTTTCACTTCTCCATCGCAACTACGCGTGGTTATAATTCTGGAGTTACAATGATATTTTATTTGTTTCTGTGACTCTGTCAACATTGACAGTGTTGTACAATTTCCTCATCGATTACGAGTGTTTATTTCAACATTTTATTTTAATATATATCCTACTTATAATACACGCATTTGTATGGATATATCATTCTCTCTTTGCAAGCTAAAACCTAATCGTACGTCAAGGGCTAGCAAGTAACAAATGGTGCATTTTAAATGAAAAAAACTAAGGGTATAGGACTCTAGACATAAATGTTTCTAGGAACTATACTACACAATAAATGTTATTCTATTTTCCAACACTTCTAGGAACTCATGTATCCTCTTTCCAATACTCTTGGAACTCATGTTCTCTCTTTTCAACACTCCCCCTCAAGTTGGTTAACGGGATTCCCGATATCCAACTTGCCAAGGACTTCTGCAAAATTCCTTGCTCCTACTGCTTTTGTCAGAATGTCTGCGAGTTGGTCTCCAGATCGAACAAATGGGAACTCAATAATTCCCTCTTCAATTTTCTCTTTGATGAAATGTCTGTCTATTTCAACATGCTTTGTCCGATCATGTTGGACTGGATTTTCTGCGATACTGATTGCAGCTTTATTATCACAGAAAATTTGACACGTCTTCTGTGACAAAAAACCCAGTTCACCCATCAATCTCCTAAGCCACAGTACCTCAGTTAATCCATGTCTGATCCCTCTAAATTCTGCCTCTGCACTTGATAATGCCACAACCTTCTGCTTCTTGCTTTTCCATGTAACAAGGTTTCCTCCAACAAATGTGAAGTACCCTGAAGTGGATCTTCTGTCGACTGGGTTTCCAGCCCAATCGGCGTCTGTATACCCATGGATATCCAGATGTTCACTCCGTCTGAAAATTATTCCATGATCAAAGGTACCTTTGAGATACCGAACAACTCGCAGTGCCGCTTCAAGATGGTCACTTTGTGGTCGGTGCATGAATTGACTTATCACACTTACTGCATATGCTATGTCCGGTCTGGTGTGTGAAAGATAAATCAATTTTCCGACTAACCTTTGATACCTTTCTCTATCGGCAAGTTGAGCTCCTTCTGTGATTTGAAGTCCATGATTAACAACAATCGGTGTGTCTGCAGGTTTGCAATCCATCATGCCAGTTTCTGCCAGAAGATCCAACGTGTATTTTTTCTGATTTATAAAGATTCCTTCCTTTGATCTCAAGACCTCGACTCCCAAAAAGTACTTAAGCGCCCCCAGATCTTTCATTTCGAATTCCGTGGCCAAATTCTTCTTGAGCGCTTCTATTTCTTCAAAGTCATCTCCTGTAATAATCATGTCATCAACATAGATTATGAGACATGTAAGCTTGCCCCCCTTTTTCTTCATGAAGAGTGTGTGATCTGCATTGCTTTGTTGATAATCATACTTCTTCATTGCTTCTGTGAATCTTCCAAACCATGCTCTAGGAGACTGTTTTAAGCCATACAGGGTTTTCTTCAAATGACATACTTCCCCATCTTTAAAGTCTTCTTCGAAACCTGGAGGAGCCTCCATGTAAACTTCTTTCTTCAATTCACCATGTAAGAAAGCATTAGTTACATCAAACTGGTGAAGAGGCCAATCTTTGCTTGCTGCAATAGAGAGTAATACTCGGACAGTATTCATTTTTGCCACGGGCGAGAATGTCTCAGAGTAATCCACTCCATATGTCTGGGTGTAACCTTTAGCCACAAGGCGAGCCTTATATCTCTCGATGGACCCGTCTGGTCTTCGTTTGATAGTAAAAACCCATCTGCAACCTACAGTTCGTTTCCCCTTTGGAAGTTGACATTTTTTCCATGTTTTATTCCTCTCCAGGGCTTTTAGCTCTACCATCATTGCGTCCCTCCAATGCTTGATTTTTAATGCTTCCTTTACTGTCTGTGGGATTTCCTCTTCTCCATAGAGGGCTGCTTCAAAAGCCCTAGCAAGTTTGGTTAAGTTTGCTCTTGCCACACTTCCTACTGGATATTTTGACCTTCTGCTCGTTCTTTCAGGTGAGTACCGTTTGGGTGGAATTCCACGAGTACTTCGGATAGGTCGAATGTACTGTCCGGTGTCTTCATCTATAATCTCTCTCTCTTCTCCTTCTGTAGCAACATTGTCAGTACTGATATTAACAGAGTTCTCAAGATCGGTTACCTCAGATATCGGAACGGGTACTGTTGGGGTGTCACCTAGTTCCATAGGTTGGGTCGTGTTCGTGGCATGCTCGGCGACAGATGTAGCTGGCTCTGGTGGACCTTCGGTAGAGGAGTGATTATTCGGCATAGGCAGCCAACTTATCGAGTCAATTATATTTATTTCCGTCTCCCCCTGGCTCGGAAGTTGGGTGGCGTAAAAGAATTCAGTTTCTAAGAAAGTGCAATTCATTGTGGTGATAACTTGGCGGGTTTTTGGATTATAGCACCTATAGCCTTTCTGATGAGCCCCATACCCAATGAAAACACACTTATCTGCACAGGGTGAGAATTTGTTACGCTCATGTTTGGGGATATGGACAAAGACCGAACAACCGAAGATGCGAGGTTCGAGGGACAGGGTAGGAGGTATTTTAGACATGGTGGATAATTTTTGGAGAGGGTTTTTAAGGTCGAGAATTTTGGTGGGAAGACGATTGAGGAGATATACAGATGTGGCTACGGCTTCGGGCCAGAAAAAATTTGGGACTTTGGAATCAAGGATAAGGGCTCGGGTTATGTTTAGGATTGCACGATTTTTTCTCTCAGCTACCCCGTTTTGTTCCGGAGTGTAGGCACAAGATGTTTGATGGATAAGACCTTTTTCAGCACAAAAATCTTTCATTTTAGTGTTGACATACTCTCCCCCATTATCGGATCTAAGGACCTTGATTTTGGTTTGAAATTGGGTAAAAATCATAGTATAGAAATCAGAGAATTTTGAAAAAACATCTGATTTATTTTTAAGAAAATATACCCAAGACATGCGAGTGCAATCATCAATAAAAAGGACGAAATATCGAAATCCATTTCCCCCAACTACTGGCGAAGGGCCCCAAACATCAGAGTGTATTAAGGAAAAAGCATAATCAACTCTAGTATTGCTAGATTTAAAAGATTGTCTGTGGCTTTTTGCCAAAATGCATGTCTGACATTCAAAAGCAAAGTTTTTAGGAGAATTCGGAAATAAAATATTTAAATAACTCAAGGAAGGATGTCCTAACCGCCTATGCCATAACCACATTTCTCGTTCCGTAGGTCTGTGAGCCAACATCCCTCTGCCAGTTTGAGCTACCTCGTCCACATAATATAACCCATGGTATTCAGTGCCACGCCCAATCGTCATCCCCGTCCGAATATCCTGTAGAAAACAACAATCCGGTTGCATTAGGAGTCTGCAGTTGAGTTCTCTTGTTACATGGGAGACAGACATCAATTTTTGTGATAATGTGGGAACATAAAGGCAATTAGCAATTTTCAATGATGGAGATATTTGAATAGTCCCTGCCCCTTCAACTGGAACAAGGTCCCCTCCCGCTGTCTCGATATAAATTCGTTTTGACTTTGTTAATTCCCCAAAATCAGCCCTATCGTATGACATAGTATCCGTTGCACCACAATCAAAAATCCATCCCCTTTCATCCCTAACTTCTGATTTTCTTACTTTACAAGCCACAGAAATATCGAAATCATTATTTAGGACTGAAAAACGATTCATACATTCTATATAGGGTGTTTTTGGAAGACAAGCATGACTCAAGGGCCTGTTTTGCAATTTTTTGGTGACCTGGGGTTCTTTTCCTAATAAATCATTTTTCTTGGGGGGCAAATTGAAAGACGGAGAAAATAAAAGGGTTTGGGGCAAAGCCTCAAACCCTTTACCTTCGATTGAACGTGTATACGATGCTCTAGCCGCTTCTTCCCCTTTTTCGATTCCCCCACCAGATCCCCACCAGCCGCCGGCCGCTGAGCTCCCAATTGGACGGCTGCCATCGTTCCCAGCGCCGGTGGCCACCTGGTCGCCCGATGGGAAAAAGCCCCCGTCTGCTCCTTCTCGCCCAACGGCGATTTTCCCTTTGCCGGTGTTGTTCTTGTTTGATTTGTGACCATCTTCCCACCATTCCGGGGAGCCGACGAGTTTTGATTTGTCAACTCCCTTTCGATCATTGGAGTTCCCTCGCGGTGGTATCGCCGATGAGCTTTGGTGAAGCGGCTGGATTCCTCGGAACTGGAGTTGTGGTGGTGGTTGTCTCGCGCCGAGCACGCTGCCTATTCCCGAATCTGGGGTTTGGGCGGTTGGTTTCCAAATCCCCTCCCTGGATTCTTCTTGCTTTACTCTTCCGAATGCATTGCGCATCAACTTCGAACCGATTGGGAAGTTTGTCCCATCTACTTTGATTCCAATTGATACTGTTTCAATTGTTTTGCTGGCCATTGAGGATGGGGTACTCACTTGATCTTAGTGTTTTTGATTTTGTAACAGGGGCTGCGTATGGTTTTTCTGAGATTGGATAGGGATGGTTTGTTGCCGGATCTTGGCTGATTGGTTTGGGAAGGGTATGGAACAGTGATGAGGAAAATTCTGAGTTCCAAAGAACTAATTTAGGATCGATTTTTTTCTGCTCTTGATACCATATTGGATTGAATAACTGAATTCATTGGATTGATTTGTTTGATACATTGTACATGAGTATATATAGGACTCTAGACATAAATGTTTCTAGGAACTATACTACACAATAAATGTTATTCTATTTTCCAACACTTCTAGGAACTCATGTATCCTCTTTCCAATGCTCTTGGGACTCATGTTCTCTCTTTTCAACATTCAATATTAGATTTAATTTTACAAATTTAAAGTTTAAATTTCAGTTTTTAAAGATCAATAAATTTTTTTAATTATAAAAATTACTCCTATTAAATAACAAAAATTAATAGCATAATCAATATTTGATAGTGTCTAATATTTAATCAATAAGATATGACAACGCCTTAGTTTTAATCAATATTTAAAGCTTTAATCATAAATAGATCATATAACGCGATTTATTCTAAAATAAATATGCATCTAATATAAGACTAATATAATTTTCGTATATTAATTTGAAAACAATCAAAACTACTAGAAAATTTCAACAAAAATACTCCTATATAAAATTTTTAGTCAACTTCATAATATTCTGTCACAAACAATTATAACAACCGAACGGATGCTAATAATGTCAGAGTTAGTACATAACTGAAATAATATCAGATTTAGTACATAACTGAAATAATATCAGATTTAAAATTTTAAAAGTGTAAAAAGACCAAATTTCCCAAACCCCTCAAAACGCCTCAAAAGGGCATTTTCGTCTCAAAAAAAGTGCAAAAGGACCGTTTTTTATATTAACCCTTAGTCCAGGGACTGCTGGTGATATTTTTAAAGTCCAGTGACCATTTATGAGATAACTCCATAATCTAGGGACCATATTTGTAGTCACTCTTAATTTTATTATATCCATCACATAAATATAAATGAAAAAAAAAAATTGGATTTCTTAACTTCACTCAGGCTATATCCTTGAAAGCGAAAGGGGACTTGTTGGAGCTACTCGACCGGAGATTAGAGTTGACATTCAACAAGGAAGAGATGGCGAGAGCTATCAATTTGGTGCTCATTTGCACGAATGTTGTAGCTGCAGAAAGGCCGAGTATGTCAGCTGTAGTGAGCATGTTCGAAGGGAAAGATGGCGTTTCAAAGTTGGCTTCTGAGACGAGCATCTCAGTTGTTAAGACGAGAACCGGTGAAGTGGAGATGGGTACATTGGATGGGGAGGGTGATTCCACGGATGCGTCGTGGAGTGGTTCTTCAGCTGATCTCTATCCACTCTCCGAGTAAAGAGTTACGGCCCAGTTACACTTGGCCGAATTAAAGGCTCATAACTCATAAGGCATAATACCTATGCTTTAGAACGTGAATCTTATTTTTATATATTTATTTTATAATAGAATATAATAGTAATGAGTTTATAGAAGGGTGGGTTTACTCGGAATAGAGAATATATCTTGAACAACTAAGGAAATCTCTCTCGAGAATTATTTGCATATATATTTTGAACAGCCAAGGAAATCTCAAACGGCCGGAGAGTCGCCTTCGTCGTCATCGTTTATCAGGACGAAGATTTTAATTCTAGTGATTTTTATTTAAAATATGGATATGTATTAAACTTTTTTCAAACTTACATCATTTATACATTTTTATTCTATATTTATGTACATTTATCATTATTATCATTATATAGTAAAGTTATTCTTATCTCAAATTTGTGACAAATCTTATTAATCTAAAACGACAGTTTATTGAAAAGACATTTTTGCCCTTTTTGGAGGGAAAATATGAAGTTATTGTATTTATCCCTTAGGCCATATTTGGTTGCTAGGATTTTGTCTGGGAAAGTAATCTGATTCCTTAAATTTTAAATTCATGTATTTGTTTCGGTTTTTAATCAAACTGGGAAAGTAATCAGAATCCCAGATCAAGGAAAGTTAGTACAACTTTCTAGGATTCTGAATCCTACCTTTTCTTAGGTATTCTTTTTCCAAGTTTTAGGATTCTTACATATTTAATGCAATATAGTATAGTTTTATTATTACTATTATTATACGTATTAATTAATATTTCAAAAATGATTTAAATTATAAATTATACTTAATTTCAATATAATAAATATTATTATTAAAATTATCATAATTATAACTATATTATTACAATATTTAAATATAATGTATTATCATAGTAATAATTAATAATTTATTAAAAAATTAAAATATAATTATATGATATAATCATACAATAATAAATAATTATTATTTTATAAATTAATAATTAATCAATAAAATCGTATTGAAATTTAAAATTATATCTTTGAATATTATGGTTATAATAAATAATAACTATATATATTATTATAATTTATTTATAATTATAATATAATACTCCATGTAACTAAAAATACAATTATATAATTATATATTATGATGGATAATTCATATTTAAACTATCCATAGTAATAATAAATATGATAATGTAATTATTATTATTTATGATTAATAATTTATTAAAAATTTATATTATTATTTTTTTTATAAATAAAAGTAATAATAAGTATATTTTAGTTGGTGTTTAAATCAAATATAAAATTTAAAATCTTGATATTTTTGGGAATAATTTTTCTTGTCAATTTTACTTTCCCGTCAATCAAACTTAGGTCATTTTGAGAAATGATAACTATTGGATGAAAAATAGGAAGATATTATTGGAAAAAAAATCTTTACAATCAAAAGGGACAGACGAGAGAGAAAGGTGAGAAGAAAAAAAAGGAAGACGAAGGAGAATGAGAGAAATGCCACCGCCGCCGCCGGTTAGGTGGCTGTGCAGAACCACCAAAATACTCCGGAGCACACTACAGCGAGGGCGGCGAGCGGCGAAGCAGGGTGGAGGAATTGGCGAGGCAAAGCGGTAAAGCGGCGGTTGATCGGCGAGGCTATGCAGAAGAAGTGTCTGCGATTCAGAATGGAGGTCGGCGTACGGCGCACACCACAGCGAGGTAGAGGCGGCATGTGCAGGCGGGCAGCGAAGCAAGGCGATTGAGCGGCAAGACTATTCGAAGAAGACGGAGAGATGAGAGATATGCAGAAACGGAAAAATGGGGAAGAAGAGAGATGAGAGATATGCAGAAACGGAAAAATGGGGAAGAAGAATAAGACGAAGAAGGCGACGGTCGACGGCTCTTTTTTTTTATTAGGTTTTAAATGGACATAAATGTTGGCTTTTGGGCTATCCAATTAAATATATTTAGTTAAATTTTAATGATTAATTATCTTAAAGCAAATTTTAATTTAAATGGGTGTATTTACCATAAATTTTTACCATAAATAGAAATGACTCAAATATGTTGGGACACTCCAAAAAAGAATAGGAGTGAGATCCTCTGCTGTGTATTAAACACAACAGGAGGTGCTGTGTATCAAAACGCAGGAGAGAAGGAATGAAACGCAAGAATGGGCTGCAAATTTCTTTTTCATTTTTTTTGTATTATAACAATATAAATACAAATTGCATTATAAATTAAACAAAAAAAATACAAACATTACCTATAGTTAGAATTAATATGTAAAGTAAACATAAATACAATATCTGATATCCTAATTAAAATTTTTAGAAGTATCTCTTTGCATTTTTTTTCCTTTTTAATGATATTATAACACTTTCAATAACTATATTAAACAAAATTTATAAATACTATATTGCTTTTGTATATTTTTTCTTTTATTATTTCTTACTCTAACTACTGATATTAGATAATGTTTGTATTTTTTTTTGTTTAATTTATAATGCAATTTGAATTTATATTGTTATAATACAAAAAAGAAAATGAAAAAGAAATTTGCAGCCCATTCTTGCGTTTCATTCCTTCTCTCCTGTGTTTTGATACACAGCACCTCCTGCTGTGTTTAATACACAGCAGAGAATCTCACTCCAAAAGAATAAGGGTCTAATATCTTAGAACGGAGGGAGTATTTTACTTTAAATTCAAGCTAGGTTTCAATTGTTTAGTTTTGACATATTAATTTTTATTTATAATTTATTATTACTTATTTTACAATACTACATTTTAGATAAGATTCATTTTATCTTAATAGATTATTATTATTAATTATTTATTTTGTATAATATATTTAATATATATTTATTTAATTGAATGTATAATATTTTAATATATATAAATATATCAATACGAACAATTGTATTAAACTATTTAATTATGTATGGAAAACTATTGATAAATTATTGTGGGTTTATATGTAATTTAAATAAATATGTAGATAAGATTGAAAAAGTAGTGAATATAAACCTATAGTTAAAAGGATTGAACCTATATAATAAACCTATTTTAAAGTAATGTGGTTGATATGATTAATGATTTAGATAAATAGTTAAAAGGATTGAAGTATATTAGCATATAGATTACATTTATGGTAGGAGATAGAAAGTATATGTCATAATTTATAATTTAAATTATGACATAAATCAATTTAAATTTGTTGGAAAAAGTGATTTGAAAAAAGTTTTGTGAAATGTGGACCTATTAATATTTTTGAGATATTTCAATTGAGGGAGGAAGTAATATCTATTGATATTT
The DNA here is from genome assembly GCF_023119035.1 of Salvia hispanica. Taxonomy (NCBI): domain Eukaryota; kingdom Viridiplantae; phylum Streptophyta; class Magnoliopsida; order Lamiales; family Lamiaceae; genus Salvia; species Salvia hispanica. The sequence goes on along the minus strand of NC_062965.1, from coordinate 18,489,818 downwards.
TCTTGGAAATAGCAAATACATATTTTGATTAGAATAATTCTTTTTATCTTATTTTATAAAGTGTTACTATTATTATGGAGCAGTACATTTCAGATCTTTAAAGTCGGTACAGTTATTTTTTTATTTTAAAGTGGGATGAGAGAAGTATATTTCTCTTTTTTGTTATTGTTTATAATGTTTTTAATTGTTTACATGTTCTTAACTATAAACATCATTATACTCCATTTGTCCTCTATTTTTTTTTTAATTTTAATCCGCTCATTTTAAAATTTATCTTCATTATTTAAAAAATTATATGACCCGTGCATAGCACGGGAGGTAATACTAGTTATAATAAACTGATAATTTTGTAAATCACAATTTTTGCTTTAATAAAACTCACTATTGTACATATTTATTATTAAATACATTTTAATTTTAAACCCATATCATGATATTTTTCATTTTTTTTAAAAAAGAAAATTGTCAGAATTGTCGGCGTCGGCAGTATTAGTTTGATATTGTCCGCTTTGGGTCAAGCCCGCACGGATTTGTTTTTGGGTCACTCCCAAAAGGCCTCAAACTAATTGGGGTTGGACAGAAATTATATACACCTTCCAACTTCCCTAAGATGTCCGATGTGGGATAACCTCCCCCTCAAACCGAGACCTCATCGAGATACATATATTACGGACCCGTCGGCCCTTCTATCTCCCCTTCATTTCTACTCACCCCATTCTTGTGTTAACAAGGATTTCTCTTCTCAATCTCACAATTTCTCTCATCTCTATCTCCATT
>NC_062965.1:18471279-18488941 GCF_023119035.1 Salvia hispanica | reverse complement strand
TATCCTCAATTTAGTTATATAGAAACATCTCCTTCGCCGACTAAGAGTATATATATAATATATTATACTATCTATTTGCATTTATAATTTATTGTTTTTTACTTAAGATTTTTTATTTAAATTGTTATACAAGCTAACAAGCATGTATTATGTTATGTATTAAGACTTAAGTCTTTTGACTCTTTTGTAATTTCAATTTTCAACATTTGTATTTGTAATATCAACATATTGTTCAAATTTGTATAATTGTATAATTGTAATTTGTAATCATTGTATCAATAAAATTCCAATTGTCCAACTTCAATGTCGACTTCTACTCTATTTGTCAATTGTCATTTTCGTTATATTTATTTATTCGATAGTAATTAGTAAGTAGAACACTACAACTACAAGATGTAATTTGTAATTAGAACTATAAATGAATAAATTTAAAAAAAAAAAATGAAATTGAACCGCCGAACCGGCCCGGAACCGGACCGGAACCGTCTGAAAACCGCCGGTCTTGAACCGGCGGCGAACCGTCATCGAACCGGTTCATGAACCGGAACCGCCTGACCCTAGGCGGGCCGGTTCAGGTTCCATAATTTTTGGAACCGGAACCGGCGGTTCCGAACCTGGAACCGGCGGTTCCCGAACCGTGGTGACGTCTACCCGACGCCAACCTGGCTCTGATGCCGCTTGTCAGGATTGTCGGCGTCGGCAAACAGTAGTTTGATATTGTCTGCTTTGGGTCAAGCCGCACGGATTTGATTTTGGGTCATTCCCAAAAGGCCTCAAACTAATTGAGATTGGACAGAAATTATATACACATTCCAACTTCTAATTGACTCATTTGTCATTTTCGTCTGTCTCTCAATTTGGTAATGGACTGCATATTATATTTCATTAACTTTATTTCACTCACATTCTATTATAAAATTATACTCCCTATGTTTTATAAAAATATTATCATGTGAAATGACGCGGGAATTAATGTACAATTGGTAAAGTAAGAGAGAGGGAGAGAATGATAGTTAAAGACTTGTAGTGTTAGTGGATAGTAGATATTAAGGCTCACCTTTTACTGTCTTTTTTCATCAACTTTCCATTATAATTTTTAAAACTCATATCAAATCAAAGTGAACCTATTATTTGCGGATGAAGGGAATATTTCATAATTTCAAGTAAATAAAATGGGTCAATAGCACGAGTGTGATACTAGTGTGAAAAAAACTTTACAATATAAATCAAACGGGCTTGTGGATTCGAGGTTGGTGTCATACTTTTCCTTTCTCTGCAGAACTAGCTCTCGAAACGTTAAACGACTTAAGAAGGTGTCAGGGAAAAGACAACACCCATAGCTCGACATTAATTGTGACGTTTTGAGGCCGAGGGCTTGTTTGGTTCTTTCGGACGAACTGAGGAATGGTCTTCAGGTTTGACAGCTTTATCTTTGAGTGAGCGGTTTGTTTTTGTGTTAATGTTGTCTTGATAATTCGTTTTTTATTGGCTTTTTTTCTTGAGACCTTTTCTTGTGTTTTTTTGCTTTTTGGCCAGATTTTACTCTAAGCTGTTTGTTTGTTTATGTTCTTTGTATCCGTTTCTTTTAAGTTTGAGAGCATTTATAAAATGACAAAAATCAAACGCGCCTTTTCAGTTTATTTTAAAATGAGTAAATGGTGTTAGTATAATAAATATCAAAGGGTTTCTGTCAATAGTACTATTCACGCGTTTATACAAAAATATCTCACTCTCTTTCAAAGCTAACCCTAACGTCAAGAGTAAGCAAGAAATGGTGCTTTTTTAGAAAGAATTAATTAAAAAAACATGGTGCTTTCAAAATCTTACCTTTTGTAAGTGGAATTATAATCTTGATTGTTAGCAAAATTATTTATACCTATTACATGTAATGTAACTAGTATGAAGTTTGCATTACATGCTTGCTGAAAAATGAGTAAATACGTAAGTTTTGATTATCACAAAATCATTATTTATCTTTTGTTAAATTTACGACAAATTATCAAATATATTGACAATATAGTTAATTTCGGGTCAGTACGTACCATATATTTTTCAAATAACAATAATAAATCACAAAATTTAAAAATTCACAATTATCCAATTCAAAATTTTCCAGTGGCATGATACAAATTATAATAACATGTCGTATATGCACGTACCAATTTAAATAATATAAATATTTTTCTTTAATTTCTTTTTCCTTTCTGTTATTGCACTTTGGTAATTTGCCCTCGTTTGCTTCTCATAGGTTACCATGCATTTCGTATTTCACGTAGCTCTCTCTCTTACTCACTCTATTTTAATTCCATATTAATTTAATAAATAATTACACTTACTAGATACTATAGTACTATCATTTTCAATTCACACAATCTCATTGGTGTACATATAAGTATTTGTTAAAACTCTAAATTTTGTCTCGCATTGACTTAGTAATGATCTCGTCTCATCTATACGAGTGTGAATAACTCTCTCCCCTCTTATAAGGCCTCCTTTTACGGAGGCGAATGATCCATTTCTAATAACTCTGACCAAGTCAAGTCGTCACCGCGGGTCGTGGGTTTTGCTCCGTGCCTTAGATTTTCTAGCATGAATTTTGTCATTTAGGTCTAAGTTGTTTCATCATTTTCACTTCTCCATCACGTATTTAACGTTCTTGATTGTTGTCAGTTTCCAACATTTTATTTCAATATCCTACTTATAATGCAGGCGTTTGTATAAATATATGTTATTCCTAGTACATGTAATTAATTTGATGTTTGAATTATATGCTTGCTAAAAAGTGAGTTTATTGAGTACAATACTTAATCAATAGTGACAGAGTGAAATTATAAATTATAGTTTAATTTGTTTATTTGAAAAAACTCAATGTACACACATTTCATATTTGTAAGTAAGAAATTAGGAGCATCAGAATCAATTATTATGGTAGTAATCTATATGTTATTCATGATTCCTTTAAAGAGTAAATGATAACTGTATAGGCTATGAAATAAGCTAGAATTAAAAACAAAAACTTCATTCAATGATGGTTGGTGTTAGATGGCTGGCCCCTTAATTAATCACTAAGATGCACATGAAAAAGAAGGGCCAGTGCAACTAATTAATTGTATTGTTTTATAATAAATTAGTAATTTAAAATACATGCACATTCATAACCATTGTATTGCCCTCAAATTAAAGTTTATTTTGGGGGTTAGTTGTATTCGGGAGTTAGGACTGTTAAATCGTGCGAATTTTTGGTTATCTGATAATCATCTTATTTAACAAGATCTAACTCCAAACATAGACATGACTCACACACAACACAAACTCGTTAAGAACACGATGCAATTTGAAACCGTTAATTTTTTACGAAAAGATCAAAACATACTGTCTAAGACCAAATAGATATTTTGGATAGTTGTACAGAAGTCAATTTTGGAGTTTAGTCGTAAAAATATTTGACAATAAAAAGTACACAGTATATAAATCGTAAAACTGTTTTATGGAGATTTTTAAAAGCCCATTAAGAACCTACACATGATGAATGGAAACTTTAACAATTTACTATGGATGGATGATTTTACAAAAAATACCGAGAATTAACAAACTATGAAAGAATATTTGAAGTTCTCAAAAGTGTTCATGATAAAACAAATTACTATTAAGATATTTATAAAACTCTGTCTAAATCTCCAACTTGAGGTTTAACTTTTTTAAAATTTCACAAAAATTGACCCTTTTAACTGTTATGAATATCACACATTAACTGAATTTCGAATTAAAATAAAAGATTCAAAAATTATTTTTAAAATTGAAGAAAGCAATTATATATATACTCTCTCAATCCAATAAAATTGTGATGTTTCTCTTAGTACATACCTTTATATTTTAAATTTAATCTCACTCACACATAATCAAATACCCAATACTCAAATTTGTTACTTCACTAGAAGTTATAACTATTGGGTTTTGAAACATTCCAAAGATTCTCTCCATTACTGTCATTGTTTTAATATTAATGGTTGTATGCCCCACCCCAACCTTAAAGACTTGGTCGCATCATTTATTTATTACTATTAAAATTACATTTCATTTTTGAATGCATATATATATTGTTCACATCGTTTCTTGATAATTTTTTCAAAGCTATAATACATATTGATGATAAGTGATGTTGTTAGCATTGATTTGGTTTGTTGGGTTTGCTTCTGTAGCAGCTCGTTTGCCAGCTCAAGAGTGTAAGTCTATTTATTTTCACAAACATACACATATATATACAGGATTAATACTCTAACTAATCAATATTTTTTCATTGTTGAATCACTAATTTTGTAAAAAAACTCAATTATATTGTTATGAAAAAATTAGAATTTGGTTTTGGCAGTGGAATCCCTGAGGGTAATAGCAGGGAGGTTGGGAAAAGGGGATTGGGATTTCAACGTGGATCCATGCAGCGGGTTGTCAGGCTGGGCGACCCGGAACCCAGTTCAAGGCTTCGAAAATGCAGTGACTTGCGACTGTGGATTCCGCAATAGCACTACTTGCCACGTCACCAGCATGTGAGTTTTTGTTTTTTTTATTATTAATAAAAAAGTTGCCGATAAAATTATGAATCTTGGTCAAATTATGTATATGAACTACGCTGTGATATGAAATCAACTTTCTTGCAAAAAAGGACACAAATATTATAGGTCGAGAGTTATTGAACCATCATCATCACTTTAATCACTCTAATACTACTATTGTGAATATTGTGATATCATCTCGTCGTCGATTCACCATTATCATCAATCAAAATCCTAAATTTACGGATCCACCATCACCGAATCCCCAACCGTATCCCAGATCCATTATCATTTTTTTGGTTACAAGAAGAGAGCCAACGCTCTAGGAACGCATATTCTTAAGCAACAACAAATCGTGAAACAACCTCACTTTCCTTATCTAGCTGGAGTAGATTATCAAATAACAATGCCTCTTGGAGGATCATTTAGTAGTCGAAATATCTCATTCATCGTCAGACTCCAGTTAACCATAAAATCAGCCACTCGATTTACTTCGCGATAGACATACTTAATCTTCATATACCATTGTTTATCAACAAGGACCAAATATGTCTAACAATGTCATAATTGCAACCTTCTCTTTGAATCCATTCAGAGCATTCGAATCGCGGTTGATCGACAAAGCCAGAGATTGCTTAGGGCAACTTCGATAGTAACAACTTGAGCGTTTCTAGTTTAATACTCCCTTTGTCCCATAACATTAGGGACTTTGGGAATGACATGAGTTTTAATGACAAATTGGTAAAGTAAGAAAGAGGTGGAAATAAAAAGTGATTGGAGTATTGTTAATGGATATTAAGAGCATCCCCATCCGTGCTCTTAAATAAGAGCACGGAGGTGGACCCAGACCCACTTTACTCCTTGTCCTTAGGCAAGAGCACAACACCCACATCCATGCTCTTCCGTAAGGACAAGGGTCACACCCTTCTATTATTCAATTTAATACTTCAATTACTAAAAATATTTCTACAATATAAAAATTACATAATCAAAATCCTAGAAAATAAAAAAATACATAATTAAAATCTTACAAATTAAAACCTACATAATTAAAGACTAAAAAATACCCCCGTGGAAGACTAGTCCTCTATCCCCAATGTTCTTCGGATACCCCGTATCATTGGGAAAATTGAAAAATAAATTAAAAGTGTGTAAAAAATGGATATAATTTATTGGGAAGTGGAAAAATATTTTTTTAATTTAAAAACAATTGTTTTAATTAATTTCGAATTTAAAAAAAAAACAAAAAAACAAAATCTATGTTGTTGGCCAATCGCAGCCTACCACGTAAGTCTGCTCAGCGGCACGGACGTGCTTTTATTTAAGAGCACCGCCCTGCCGCTGGCAAGGACGAACAACGTGCATTGGTGAGTAGCGGCGTCCTTGCCAGCGACAAGGACGGCGTCCGACCGTCCGTTACCGCTGCGGATGTCTAAAACCCCATCTCATAAGAAATAAAAACTTGTGGAACATCCCAAAATAAAAAGAAATATGGACCGATGGAATAGTTTTTCACTACATTTTATATATGTATACGTTTTTCTTTTAGAAAAAAAAAAAAAACCACCAAAAACAAAATACCTAAGAATTTGATATGCACAAAATTACCTGGTTTTAATTGCCACCTCAATTTTGATTTACCCCAATTTATTGTATGGCAAAAATAAGAAACAAACATAAAATAATGATTTGGATTTAAAGTTTACAAGAAAAATGAAAAAACATTATAAGTTGAGATTAACTATATTTTGCCAAACAAAGAGCAGAGTTTTGAATGCCCAAAATCTCAATGGATCGCTACCAGCTGAGTTCGTGAGGCTCCAATTCCTTCAACAGATGTAAGTATCAATTAATTACTCCACATTTTTTGACGCAATCTCAAATTCGAGTATAAATTCTGCTGTTTTTTCCACAGTGAGCTCAGTCGGAACTTCCTCAACGGCACCATCCCTCCACAATGGGGTTCCTTGAAGCTTGTAAACATGTACTCTCTCTCTCTCTCTCTTTCAATTGATGTTTGGATAATCAATTGAATTTAGATTTGCAATTCAAGCATAATTCAATAATGGCGTTGCTTTGAAACAGGAAATGCAATTGTTTAGGTTATTGACAATAGTTTAAAGTAGTAATAGCTCAATTAATTATAGAAAAGGCAAAATTAAGCATGTATTTAATGTGTATGGATGTTTGGATAATGCTAAAGTAATATGCTATGTTTGTTATATATGCAGTTCTCTGAATGGAAACCGTATTACTGGTTCAATACCAAAAGAGCTCGCAAACATCACTTCGCTTCAACAACTGTAGCATTTCGTCCTCTGCCGATTTTGTGATTTATAGTATTTGATAAACAGTGTGTTTTCTGATGCTCTTTCGCCTCTTCAAAAATTTTAGGGATTTGGAGTACAATCAGTTGTCCGGAACTATACCTCCCGAGTTTGGGGATCTTCCTCAAATACGAAGACTGTAAGGCCTCTGCAAATTGTACTCCCTTCGTATTTAGATGGTTTGTTGTAAATTTACTGATTTGTTGTTGTTGTTTTTCTCGTCGTTTCAATAATACCATCTTGAAGACTATTTACCTCCAACAATCTAACCGGAGAATTGCCTGCAAGTCTAGCAAAACTAACCACTTTGACAGACTTGTAAGTTTCTTCTCATTTTATTTTAGTAATATTATTAAAACCTCTTGATACCGGTTCTTGAGTCTTTGACATATCTAAATGTTGTTCCGATGCAGTTATGTTAGTGATAACGACTTCATCGGAAGCATTCCAAATTTTTTCCAGAACTGGACGAATATGGAAAAATTGTAAGGGTTGATCAGCATTTACATTGATGTTACCATCTCTTTACTGATTATCTCTTGATATACCGTGTCGTTTGATTACAGAGTGATTCAGGCTAGCGGTCTAGTTGGGCCGATCCCTTCTGGTATTGCTTCCTTAACCAAAATGACTGACCTGTAAGTATGGATTATGATATATTATTAACTGGCTCTTTGACACTGAGAAGAATTCATATGATTTAATTGTATTCATGTGATTCCAAACGTGCAGGAGAATTAGCGACTTGAATGGGAACGATTCAAGTCTACCATCTCTTAGTCCATTGAAAAAGCTAAAGACGCTGTTAGTGTGATGCTTGTCACTGCAATTTCATAGTATTGTATTTCATTGCTTTTATATGACTCGGTGGATGTTGCTCTGCAGAATATTGAGAAGTTGCAACATAGTCGGAACATTGCCAGAGTACATTGGGGATATGACGACACTTAAACTCTTGTAAGCACAACTTTTCTTTCGGCCTAATAAGGTCTTATCAAATTTTCATACAGTATTTGTTTTATTGATTGACTTAATCATGCGTATGTATAGAATCACCTTAATGATTCTAAGGTCAATAAAGCTTTTGAGTTCTTAGTACCTGAGATCTCGAATCAGTTTCAGTAGCATCAGGATGTAATAGAGTAAATTATTCGAGCGCTCTTTAACGGATTTGTTGTTTTGCATCGTGCAGAGATCTAAGTTTCAACAGATTAAAAGGACCATTACCCGAGAGCTTTATTAATCTTTCAAAAACGGAGTACATGTAAGAGTTTCGATCTACAACCATTACTGGTGTATTTGCTCATTCAAGATACTAATGTTGCAGCTATTTAACCGGGAATTCCCTAACTGGGCTGCTGCCGGATTGGATGCTGAAAGACAGGAAAGGCATGTAAGACTCCCATCCCCACTATTCTATGTGTCTTTTAAAACTGGACATTTGTTACTCATCATACTATGAAGTATCGAACCCATGAAAACAAATTTTTTGAAAATTTTCAATTGGGATTTTGGATGCAGTGACTTGTCATACAACAATCTTACATATGGAAGTTTACCAGCAGAGTGTCGGAACTCTGAAGTGCTCATCAGCTGTTTTTCAAGTATAACATTGTTAATTTTCAAATATATATACGGGTTAGGTTTGTTGTTGTCTGCTTGATAATAGCGAATGCCCTAATTTGATCTCAGCAATGCTTGCAGAGATCGAAGAAAAGGAGATTGAAGAAAAACAATTGATTGCAGAAGCACCTAATACCGGCAAGAAACTCAGGAAACTGCGAGAGCATAACTTTAGGAGCTTAATCTATGTGTCACCACCAAGCCCGGCGCTCAGCGCTGCGCCAAGTCCGGTGGCTGATGCTCCCGGAGAAGGTGGAAGCAGTACTTTTGGAGATGCTATGAGCGTCGCGCCAAGTCCGGCACCAGATGCTTCGGGAGAAGGTGGAGGCAGTATTTTTGGAGGTGGTATGAGCGTCGTGCCAAGTCCAGCGCCAGATGCTTCAGGAGAAGGTGGAGGCAGTACTTTTGGAGGTGGTATGAGCGTCGTGCCAAGTCCGGCGCCAGATGCTTCGGGAGAAGGTGGAGGCAGTACTTTTGGAGGTGGTATGAGCGTCGTGCCAAGTCCCGCGCCAGATGCTTCGGGAGTAGGTGGAAGCAGTATTTCTGTAGGTACTATTAGCGTCGCGCCAAGTCCGGCCCCAGATGCTTCGGGAGGTGCTAAGAGCGTCGCGCCAAGTCTGGCAGCTAAGGCTTCGGGAGGAGGTGGAAGCAGTGTCTCTGGAGGTGCTATAGCTGGTATAGTGATGGTAGCTATTTTCGCAGTTATTTTGGTTCTGGGTGTTCTTTGGTGGAAGGGTTGTCTTACACGTAAAGATTCGATGCACAATGGTAATTACTCTACTAACATAAGTCACATAATCATATTTGTCTCTTTCCTCTGATTTGCAAATTGTCTCATGTTCCCTTGACTTATTTGATTCTCTTATCAGATCTGAAGGGTGGATCATTTACCCTAAGGCAACTCAAAGTTGCCACAAACAACTTCAATCCTGCTAATAAGATAGGCGAAGGTGGTTTTGGTCCCGTATTCAAGGTAACATAAACTACAAATATATTGTTACTATTCATTTCTGATCTTTGTTTAGTGATCTCTATTTTCTAAAGGGCGCTCTATTGGATGGTACAATCATTGCGGTGAAGCAGCTTTCATCGAAATCAAAGCAAGGGAACCGCGAATTCGTGAATGAGTTGGGCATGATTTCTGCAGTACAACATCCTCATCTTGTTAAGCTGTATGGATGCTGCATGGAAGGCAACCAGTTGATGCTTGTGTACGAGTACATGGAAAACAATAACCTTGCTCGTGCATTATTTGGTATGCGACTTTTAACGTTTAAACTTCTATTTTAAGTCATCCTTAAACTAGCTGTGAAACAGCTTTCCCATGTTTTTTTTTAATTTTTTTGTTACATTCATGTTTCATAACAGGTCCAGTAGAACACCAATTGCATTTGGATTGGCCAATGAGGCAAAAGATCTGCATTGGGATAGCAAAGGGTTTGGCTTACCTCCACGAATCACGGCTGAAAATTGTCCATCGCGATATCAAGGCTACTAACGTGCTTCTTGATAAGAAATTAGTCCCTAAAATATCTGATTTTGGGCTCGCGAAGCTGCATGAAGAAGACGAAACCCACATAAGCACGCGCATTGCTGGAACTTTGTAAGTAGTCAATCAATCAATCAATCAATACTCATTGTCCCGGTTTCAAATATTGAATACAAAAACCAAAACCTATATGTTATATACTTAAATATATAATTGTCAGTGGATACATGGCGCCCGAGTATGCAATGCGCGGATATTTGACAGATAAAGCAGATGTGTACAGCTTCGGAGTTGTCGTTTTGGAAATTGTCAGTGGAAGGAGCAACATAAGCATCAGGCCCAAGGAGGATAACTTTTATGTTCTTGATTGGGTAACATTTTTTTCATAGAAGGGAATTGCAAATTTAGTTCTTTAACTTAATTATATCCATCAAACTTCAACATTATTCCAATTTTCTTTCATTTTTTCTTCACTCAGGCTATTTCCTTGAAAGCGAAAGGGAATTTATTGGAGCTAGTCGACCCGAGATTAGAGTCAACCTTCAACAAGGAAGAGATGGCGAGAGCTATCAATGTGGCGCTCATTTGCGCAAATCATGTAGCTACAGAAAGGCCGAGTATGTCAGCTGTAGTGAGCATGCTCGAGGGGAAAGATGGCGTTCTAAAGTTGGCTTCTGAGACGAGCATCTCAGTTTATAAGACGAGACCCGGTGAAGTGGAGATTGGTACATTGGACGGGGAGGGTGTTTCCATGGATGCGCCGTGGAGTGGTTCTTCAAATTCTGCTGCTGATCTCTATCCACTTTCTGAGAAGAGAGGAAACTTCAAGTAAAAAAAATGAAACCATGTATTTAGATCTATTGATAACTATTTCACCTGGTTGGTCGAGCGGTAACCTTCTCTTCTTCCGCAGTAAAGGCCGAGATTCGAATCCCATCAACGACATTTTTATACAACCTCCGTCCTTTGTTAAGTGCGTCATTTCCTTTTTTGGCATTATCTCTTACTTTTTCCTTAACACTTTATTCTTTCTTACTTTATTCGTTTCACTTATATAACAAAATTTCATTTTCTTAAATATGTTGCCGAAAAGAAACGCCTTTTCAAATCTTGGAAGAACCCAAAAGACAAGTAATAGACATTTAGTTGCTGAATTTAAGCTCCAAAGACAAGCAAGAATAGATCCTCAGTGAAATGAACAAAGGTAATGATTTTGATGAGAACATGTGACAAGCCGAATAATTAAAAACTAAGTAATACTAGTATTAATTGATTTAAAGATTCACAACCCCTATCTCAAAAATGATAGTTTGCTACTTTGCTAGCAAATAACGGGCGAGCTATATCTCTATAGCCACACTCGCTCGACAAACTGCTCCGGACGAGAACAAATATGAAGTCGTGTCATGGTCCTCATTTCGGACTCTTGAGGCGAGCCAAGGAAGAGGCAGACGACTGCACATCCATCATCAACAACCTTGTACTTATTCCTCCATCCAACAAGTGCTGCATTCACTACTGCTCGAGCTGCACACAAGCGTGTAGGGGATCTGTACACGACAGCTTGCACATCCCCGTTCGAGAGCTCGTCCCAAACCTGCGAAAAATGCATAAAGGTTTATGCCAAAATGTAGTGGACATGCAATGGAATGAGTGAAAAAAATGTACCTTAGCTGGTGCTAAGACTACAAGGTCGCCTTGATCCACGTTCATCACTGCAACGAATGCATCATTCTCGTCTCTTATCCCTAGTACACCTCTCGAGTCCCCAATATTTCCGATTGTAAGATCTTGACCCTATCAACAAATAATCCATTGTTGAGTGATATTTCAAAATCTACTGATAAGTAATGTGTATTGCATTACCTTTTTCACCAGATTCACTGCTGTAGTTCTGCCACAAACGCAATCCGAACCTTCTGCATCGACATCAGAATCAGTTTTCCTAAGAATCTTGACTTCCCAGTGTTCACTCAGCTTCGGAGGGAGGAAATTCCGGACAAGCTTAACAACTGTGTGGTCGTCAGAGAAGGTGGTCTTGTGTTGTATTGTCGAACCAAGCTTGTGCTCAGTGAAGGACGTCGTGTCTTCTGTTGTCGAACCAAACTTCTGCAATGCAATTCATTAGTATTTGAAAATCATAAGTAAGATTCAGGTAAAAGGAGTAATGAGAATGAGGCAAGTGGTGACCTCCAAAACAAGCATGGATCTCTTGCCATGCTTTGAGACGAGGGAGGCGATCTCAGTCGGCCGATTCAAGAGGAAATTCGGGTGATCAGATGATGTCATTGTCGAAAACTTCCACTTCTTAGCCACCATGGGAGTAGTGGGCATAGGGCTCCTCTTACTTTCGCACGATAAGTACGATCCCATCCCGATTATGTTCTATACACACTTGCAGTTCGCCTCACTCTGTAACAAATTATACTACTACTAATTATTCCTTCTGTCTTCCAAAAATTGTCCACTTTAGTTCCAGCGTGGGTTTTAAGAAATGTAAAAGAAGGTGGATTGAAAAAAGTTAAGCCTATGTACTACTTATTGTATAAGTGAAAGTGGACAATTAATAGGGGCAGACGGAAATGTCAAAAGTGGACAACTAATGAGGGACAAAGGAGTAATAATCACTCCAATGTCCAATCACCTCTTTACATCAAACACCACAATACACACATCACACGCACACTAACACACATTGCACACACACATAACACGCACAATACACACAACATAAACATACTAGACACACGCACATAGCACACAATACACACTGCACACGCACAATTTACATGCACATGTACACAAAGGCTATTGAAGTTGAGTAGGAGTCTAGAATTAAGAAGAATTCCAATGGTAAAATAGAAAGATATAAAGCTAGACTCGTTGCGAAAGGATGGAAGATTTACACTAGCTGTAGAGAGAAACAGATGATGAAACCAAAGCGCACACACCCCTCCTCTCAATACATACAGCTTTTCACTATGGAGTAGTATTTGAAATTAAGAGAAACATAAAATTCAGCAAATATCCACAAAACTACTATACATGTAACATGCATATGCAACATAACTTGTAAAAAATGAGTAACTGTAATCCTTTTTACAATATTAGGATCATACAATTAATTAATGCTTTTCTAAAATCTAAAATCCCTAAGAGTTGAAATACTAAAAATCTATGAACCACGTACAACTGCTTGCAGCTCACAAAATATTCTTATTTAAAATTGAAAACCAATTGAATTATCAAATTATAATATAGCGTAATCGAACCTTTGTTGAAGGATTAAAGATGAGAAATTTGAATGACTTTGGTCGAGGACGAAGGAATCTTATGCGATGGTTTGGAAAATGCATTTACACTCCACTCAATGTATATCAAAATAATACGGTTTTGGATTTGTAAAGTGGTTATGGATACACTCAAAACAAGGGATCCTTAAAAACAAATCGATTTTGATACTAATTTGGATTTGTTAAAGTGGTTAATTAAAATTTATAAATTAATTTTTAATGTAAAATCTTGAAAATTTTTAATCATGCACGTACAATTTATGTACAAAATATATGAGTCCTACTTTTATATATTAGTTTTATAATATAATGTGAGTGGAATGTGGGGTCTATACCTATTACCAACTATGAAATATTCTAACCGGGACTTCTAAAGTGGGACACCCAAAAGTAGTAAACCAAGGCTTCTAAAGTGGGACGAAGGGAGTATTATTGTGAATCATTGTGGAGTAGTATAAACCATCCAGTTTTTTTAGCGTGATTTCTATCACGAACTTATTTAGACAGAAAGTTACAATAAATTCAATTATTTTATCAGTTACAGTTAGGGATGTCAATCGGGCTAACCTGTTCGATCCGCTCGGGCCAACCCGTTTAACCCGCCAACTCATTCGAGCCAACCCGTTTAGCTCGTTTTGTATTCGGGTAATAAATTACAGCCCTAACTCGCTCATATTATCGAGTTGTTCGGGCCGGCCCATGAGTTTCGGGTTGAATTGACATCTCTAGTTACAGCATATGTTATATCGTTCAAATAATAGAGTGCATCATATGATACGGTGACATTATTGTCATTAAATCAAATATACAAGTAAATTAAAAATCAAATCGGACTTTAATATTTCCCGTCCTGTAAAAATAAAGACTCATTCTCCACTAACATATTCTAATAATTTTTTCTTTCAATTTTACTTTGCTAATCATACATTAAAATTCATATCATCTTAAATATCTTTATTTTTATAGATCTAGGAAAATATTCTACTCCCTCCCTCTTATTTTCCAGTGTTTAGAAAATATCAAGATTTTAAATTTATATTTAATTTAAACAACAAACTAAAAATATACTTATTAAACCAAACATGACCTTACATTATTTGTAATAAAAATGAAAAACGAGACTTCCAATTAATAGACAGAAATAGAAAAAAACAGGACTAAAATACTTTTTTACTTTTATAAGTAAAATAACATTTCTAAGGGAGGGAGAGAGGGCACACAGACTTACCAACACAAAAAGTCAAAAACATTTCATTATGTATTGAGAAGGCACACAGACATACATCCTCAGAGAGAGAGAGAGATAGATCTATTTGTTATCCTATTTCCTCTCTTTCTTTCTCTAACCCACGTTGCTATCTTCAAAGGGAGGGAGAGAGGGAGATGAGATTAAAAGATGTGTTAATCCTTGCAACTGCGATTAGCCTAGCGTTGTGGCAATCCAAAGCAAATGCAGAGGAAAAAAAATCGTGTGATTTGTTTGAAGGGGAATGGTTGTCTGAATCGTCCGCACCCTACACTCTCTACGACTACACATCGTGTCCGTTCATCCAGAAAGAGTTCAACTGCCGCAAAAATGGCCGCTCCGACGACTTGTACCTTAGGTACAACTGGCGACCAAACTCCTGCAACTTATCAAGGTGCCTCTTTCTCCCCACCTTTTTTTTTAATAAATGTTTTTGTTAATTTTTTTTTAAAAATGAATACTATAATAATAATAATAATCATTTACATTTGTTTGGAAAGATTGTGACTTGACTTTAATAGATGATACTACCTCGTTCCTCAAAATTTGTCTCACTTTAACCTGACACGAATTTTAAGAAATGTAATGGAAGATGAGTTGAAAAAGTTAGTGGATCGTGAATCCTACATTTATATATTAGTTTTATTATAAAATGTGAATAGGAATGAGTTAGTGGAATATGAGGTCCGCTATTAAAAATAGTAATAAGTTAAATGGGACAAATTTTGGTGGATGACGGAAATGTACAAAATGGGACAAATTTTCAGTACGGAGGCTGTATAAGTAATTGTTAAGATATTATGATTTTAAGTGAATTAAATGTGTTACTAAATTATTAGTTAATGGGGTGATTTTTATTGGAATTGAAATTATGGAAAGCACGAGGGTATGATTAAATAAAATTGCTCCCTTTTAAAAATAGATTTATGCTGATTTTAGTAAACGTTATTGGAATATATCGGTCGAAAAATGATAAGCTGGCAAATAAATAATTGTATTGTATCTATAATTATAATGATTAATATTTTATCCGCATTAGCAAAAATGAGTTGTTTTGATAGATGAAACAGTGCTATTGCTATTACCATCGTCCATCAAAATTTATCTCATTTTTTCATTTTCATTCGTCCTGTAAAATTTATCCCATTTTATTTTTACCATCTTTTATAGTGGATTCCATCTTTCACTAACTCATTTCTACTCACATTTTATTACTATAAAACTAATAGGAGTATACATAAAAATAGGATCCACAATTCACTAGTTTTAAGCCCATTTTCTATTATATTTCTTAAAATTCGTGTTAAGTAAAGTGAGATAAAATTTGATGGACAGAGATACTTGAGTAGGATCAGAAAGAATTTAGTGGTAAACAACTGAAGGCGACAACAGCTAATATGGCAGGCTAGCTTTTTACCTGTTTTCCGACAAAAATTTATCTTGTGGTCACGTTATTGTCATCCCAAGTCAGATTTTTAATTAATTTAATAGGAATATTGTTTTATTTCGTCCACTATTAATTTTGCTGACGAGTGATACGCGTTTAAGAGAGAAATTTTTTAAATATAAAAAATTACTAGTAGTATTACATTTTGTTAACGACATAATTTATTTCCTAAATGCTGTAGTACTTATAACTAGTTAGTGGTAACGCATTATGCTTTACGAAACAATTGTTTGTGGAATTGTCCATTTCTTACTGACAAATGACAGGCTCGTGATTTACAGTTGTCTTGTTTCAGTCATTGTTTTAATTTTGTTAGTAAGGTGCAATGGAAGATAGACAGATCCTCTTTAGAAAATTTTATTTCATGTGATGAATAATTTTTTAAAATTTTTAGAACTTATACATACGACTATTTACTTGAGAGAAAACAATTCACAAGTTATAGCAAAGTTTTATTAATTATAAAGTCATACATTATGCATATTAGTATATATATTTGTTGGTTTTGTTCAATGTTAAACGTGCAAGTATTTCCAATTGAAATATTTGCCCCACCATGATTGAAAATGGCAATTTTCTATATATGATACACTATTTCTTTTTGCATATCAGTATCTATATTTGTTAGTTTTGTTCAATAACGTGCAAGTATGTCCGGTTGAAATAATTGCCATCACGATTGAAAATGGCAATTTTATATATATATATATGGGCATGTTAGGGTGGCACCACTCCTTAAAATAATATCATACCATCATTCCTAGTCAATCATTTGTACACGTGGACGAATAATAAGCTGCCACGTGGCAAAAAAAAAAAAAAAAAAAAACTGAAAAAGACGGCCAGCAATATGTTGGTCTTTAACCAGCAATATCCAACACACTATACAAGCAATCTATAGATTGCTGTGTAACGTTTGTAATATTGCTGTATAGCGTTTATAATATTGTTGTATAAGTGGTGTCACGGTGTCACTTTAAGAGGTGTTGTTATTTTAACACAAACATATATATATATATATATATATATATGGGTGCGATCATATCATAACTCATATTTATGTGATAACCTAATAACCCTATCATTTTATGGGTCAAAAGTATCATTTTTACTAAAAATGATATTTAATACACGATGAAATGATATTTTTTCAGCATGCATAAAATGATAATTTTATTCCATAAAATGATACTTTTCGTCCATAAAATGAGGGTTATTAGGTTATCCCCATAAATATGGGTTATGATATGATCACATCCTATATATATATATATATATATATATATATATATATATAGGAATGTAATCAGGTCCATTAGTGAAATTCTGTAAAAAATCAAAGCAAATCTCAGTCATTGGATCCTGTAATGTAACCGTTAGATTAATGCCACGTGTCACCTAATAATGTAGATTGTGTAGTCTAATAATGTAGCTCGGCTAATAATGTAACACGCTGTAGTCAAATAATGTAGATTGTGCAGTTTAATAATGTAGCCTAGTTAATAATGTAACGCTTTTAGTGTAATAATGTATCTCGGGTATTATGATCACAACCATCTAATCTGAGGATCCAAGGGCTGAGATTTGCTTTGATTTTTGACAGAATTTGCCTTATGGACCATAATGCGCCCCTATATATATATATATATATAATATATGAGATACTATATTTCTTTTCGGTACGAGA
>NC_062965.1:18454179-18471179 GCF_023119035.1 Salvia hispanica | reverse complement strand
TTTCTAAATTTCTTTAGTCATTTAAATTAACTTTTCATTAGAAATAACTCTTCCTTTTGCAATAATCATTTTTAATCAAAAAACTATTTTTAGTTTATAATTTGAAACTCACTATGATGTATACTCAAAAAAATATTCACTTTATTCATTAATTGGAACACATTATAAATTTTTATTTACACAATTAGTTACTATTTTTTAATATAAAAGTTTTTAATCATATGAACAATCACATTTCAAATAGCAACTTTATAACGAAAAATAATTTTCACACGAAGCTTAATATAAATATAGCCGATATTAATTTATTTTCGAGTCTAAAAAAGTTTTAATTTTTAGTTTATGATGGAGTAATTAATTTTATGCGTCCGCTCCTGATCGTATTCAAT
This sequence comes from Salvia hispanica, assembly GCF_023119035.1. Classification (NCBI taxonomy): domain Eukaryota; kingdom Viridiplantae; phylum Streptophyta; class Magnoliopsida; order Lamiales; family Lamiaceae; genus Salvia; species Salvia hispanica. Next base: position 18,470,790 of record NC_062965.1, on the reverse strand, counting down.
CATGCATACATGTAGTGGCACGGAGTGGAATAATGCATCACAAAAGAATGCAACGTGCTACGGAGAGACAGAGCCGGTCCTCGGGTCCGTGTACCCCGGGCCGGATCTGCCAGCCGTGGCAGCGCTGAAGCGCGTGTTAAGCAACATGACGACATCGGTGCAGCTGCTGGACATTACCACGCTCTCAGCCCTGCGGAAAGACGGCCATCCGTCCGCGTACGGCATCGGCGGGAAGAAGGGGGACGACTGCAGCCATTGGTGCCTCGCTGGCGTGCCGGATACATGGAATCAACTGCTCTATGCCACTCTCCTTGCTAATGGAAATCAATTAATTCCAAGATAAAATTTGCTCATTAATAAAAACATTCTTTTCTATGTGTACATGTTGTTGAGACGACTACGCGTAAAATCAAAGAATGTATTCTTTCATTGATTTTTTTAAAAATTATGAAAAACTCAATTTTTCATCCATAATTACTATCCATAAATGTTTGCATCTCTGATTAACAATATGGCTATATGAGTTATAAAAGAAAAGGGAAAAGGAATTAGGTTATAACTTGAATCAGGCAAGGCTAAAATTTTATGCATTGGAACTAAAAAATAAATGAAAAATCATTATTAATAACAACTAAGCTAATTAAAATAAAATGAATAAAATATAGTGTACAAATGTAACTTCTTTTACACCACTCTTGAAGAAGGGATGCCAAATCTAGGTCCGCGCCGTGGTAGCTACCATATATAGCCTTAATTGCTAGAAATTAATACTATGTGAATTTTAGCAAATTATATTACTAATATAATTTCTATAATATAATTGCAAGGTCATGATTTTTTAAATTATTACTCTCTGTCTCACTATAAATGAACGTTGTTTTTTTTATTGTCTTACTATAAACAAGCCATTTCTTTTTTAAAAAAATAACCCTCTTCATTTTTAAAATTTTGAGTCCAAAAAATTCTTCATTTGTAATTTAACAAATGGAGTGTAAAGCAATATTACTCGAAATTTTATTTGGTATCGAAAAAGTCTGCGTACATAAATGAACACCCAAATTAAGGTGGCACGATATTATTTTCCATTTATATTAATACTCTAATTTTTGAACTACAATAAAATCATTATTTATAAAATTGAGAAGTCTTTGCATTTTTAGCTTCTTTCTTCCCATACCAAACTATCTTACTGCAAACAAAAATGGCAGCTTCTCTCTCAACACCGACCATTCTCTCTCTCACCCCTCCATTTCCACTCCCCAATTCCCACAATCCCACTTCAAAAGCCCTCTTCTTTACCCCTCTCAAGCCAACCCCTAAAAATCCAGTCTTGAAGCAGAAATCGGCATCCCAAATTCAAGCATCAGCGACTGATTTTGATCCAGGTCTTCTTCAGCAGGCCATCCAGCTGGTCAAATCATCGCCTCCCACGTGGCAATCCGCGCTTCTCAGCAACGCCGCGATCTTCGTCTTGGGCTCCCCGGTTCTCCTCTCCGGATTGTCGCCGCCCGGATTTGCGGCGGCGTTCTTGCTCGGGACCCTCACGTGGCGCGCCTTTAGCTACTCTGGGTTCCTTCTTGTGGCTACTTACTTTGTCATTGTGAGCTCTCTTTGTTCAATTGTGTGAATTGTGAGTTTTCATTAGTGGAATGCTGAGCTGAGTTGTGCTTTTTTGAGCTGTGAGGGAGCTGAAATTGTTGGAATTTGGAATCATGTGTGTGTTTCTGCTTTGATTTATGTGTCAAGATTTGAAATTTTGATCAACTATAAAAAAGATTACATTTTTCTTGTTTGATTGTTCTGGAATTCTCCTCTTGCATAAGCAGGGTTGCATAAGGCTTTTTTATGTTTTGTGTGTAGAATTACAAGAGGGTTTGAAGCTTATTGTGTGTGTGTGGATTTCAGGTATGTGTATTGCAAATATTGAGTTTCATTAGTAGAGTTTTGAGTTGAATAATGTTTTTTTTGAATTGTGAGGTAGCTGAATTGTTGGAATTTGGAACAATGTGGGTGTTTGTGTGTGTGCGCGCGCTTCCTTCTCAATGTCTGAATTCAAATCAACTACAAAAAAAATTACATTTTTGCTACTTTGGCTGTTTTGGATTTTTTTCCTCTTACATAAGCAGGATGGCAGAAGGCTGATTTCTGTGTTGAATCACAAGCTAATTAGTGTGTGAAGCTTGTTGTGTGGATTTCAAGTATGCGTATTACAAATATTGACACTTTCATAAAAAAATTGGTTTAGTGTTTAGATGGTGGAGTTTGTGTATCCTCTAAGGTAGAAGTGTTGAGTGATGGATTGATAATTGTAGGGAACGGCCGCGACAAAGGTGAAAATGGAGCAGAAGGAGGCTCAAGGGGTTGCTGAGAAAATGAAAGGAAGGCGAGGACCGGGAAGTGTGGTTGGATCAAGTGCTGCCGGCTGTGTTTGTGCAGCCCTCTCAATCTCCGGAATCGGTGGAGTGGCACTTGCTCCCCTTTGGAAACTTGGGTTTGTCGCTAGTTTCTGTACCAAACTCAGCGATACTGTCTCGAGTGAGATAGGGAAAGCATATGGCAGGACGACGTAAGCTCACCTCTTTTTCTTGTAGTTATCCGAGTGTTTTTTTTTCAAGATATGCTCTTTTCTTCACATCCATTGATTAGTTGATGTTTGTTGTAGTTACCTAGTCACAACATTCAAGATAGTCCCAAGGGGTACTGAAGGGGCCGTTAGTCTTGAAGGAACTCTTGCTGGAATTTTAGCTTCGGTTCTTCTTGCTTCTGTCGGTGTTGTTCTTGGTCAGGTAAAAGTTAGGATGTCATCTTCCTCCCCGTTGTTTTACACGAATATCGATCGATAAATCTCTACATTTTGCAATAAATTTGATTCATTCTCGCACCAGTGTTAATTTTCTTTTCTCCAACTGATGAAGAGTTATGTCTGAACAGATAAACATACCACAAGTCGTCATCTGTGTAATTGCTTCCCAGATTGCTAATCTCGGAGAGAGTATCATCGGTGCAGTATTCCAAGAAAAAGAAGGGTTCCAATGGGTTAGTTATTCTCTTTCGCTTCTCGACTTGCTTTCTTGTTGAGTTATGTTTTGTATACATTTTTAGAAACGGTTTCTTGTAGCGGATATTATCATCTTTCTTGGTTTGTAATTAGAGTTATATGCGCATCATCCTCGTGAATCATGTGGGAAGCCGGCATTTTCTGTGGTTATGAGCGTTTTCCTTTCTTTGCATTGCAGCTTAACAATGACGCGGTCAATGTCCTAAATATATCCATGGGCAGCATTTTGGCAATCCTTATGCAGCAACTGTTCCTCCAAAACTGGCTCACATAGAGGCTGGTACGCAACGGCTAACTTGCTTAATTCGCTAATTAATCACTGTGTAGCTGCCACCAGCCGACTCTTGAGTTTGAGCCGGATAAACTGACACAATAAAACGAAATGGAAGAGTGAAGGGCGAATCCATCTTCACAGTTACCAAAATCTCTTTCATTTCAATGACTAACTAACAAGAGAGAGCTGCAGAAGAGCAGTTTGGGCTGTGAATTTGGAATTGGTGTTGGATTTGAAGCCAAGTGTGAATTTAGGCTTACTGTTGTATGAATTTTGCATTCATTGTTGATAATGAAAAGTGGAAAGTCTTCAACCATTATTCTGTCTGTTGTATGAAATGAGGTCTGAGGTTTCACTCGTGTTTTCCTCTTACATTTTACTATGTGATATTAACATGAATGAGAGAATGCATGTAACTAAGAAGTTTAAAGCTTGATGTAAACAATTTCTCTCCATCTGCAAATTACAAAGACACATTCACATGTAGATTGTATATTTATCCTCTCAAATAGGAAAAATGTTGACTCTCTTCATCTGTGTTTTATTCATATTATGATTCATTCAAATAGAACTTATATGTTATAAGTAGATTTCAAATTCTATCAATTCAGTTAGCTTATATTTTCTTATAAAATCAATATAATAAAGTCTGTGTTCTATTAACTTTTTAAAATATATTTTTTTCATTATAAAAATAAAATTTAAGTTCCATTAATTTTTTTCATTCACATTTTTTTAAAACTAGGGGGAAAAAATGGAACTCATGCTATTGGGTGGAGGGAATATTTGGCTTTCATTTTTTGTGGGAAATATTTGGTTTTCAATTTCTTTTCTCCAAAGATGAGCATTTTATCTAGTGAATGAGAATTAAGAGTGCAAATGAATATTATGTTATTCATAGTACAAATCTACACAAATTGTGACAAGCTTGATCTAAACAAAATTCAGCTTGTCATTCTTTGTTTTGGTCTCATTTTAATTTCATATTGTACTTCGCTTTTATACTTATTACAAAATAAAATTTTGAATGAATACTCATCTTTTATACTTCAATCAAGAGATCATTGCTAATTATATTCCCATATTGGGAGTTAAACTTGCATTAAGCTCAACTTCTAAATACTTGAAATAAACATTTCAAATTTTCAATTCATAGCTACCAAAAGTTAGATATCCATCAAGCATATAAATTCAACATCATCATCCAACACCATGCCATCGTCGCGACGGTCGGGGCCAGCCCTGCCGGAAAAAGACTTTGTAGACAGTACCGGGACATTGGGTTTCGACAGGTCTTACAAAACCTCTTTTAAGAGGATAACGACGATTACAAAACAACACTGCTTGCATACAACGATAACAAGTAGGATTCAACACTTGCTATGATCAGATTGTCTATATCATATTCATAGCCCTAGAAAACTAATGTGCATAACTCATAACTCTTGATACAAGTGGAAAGTAGGGTTAATCAAAAACGCCTCCGTCGCTTCATATTATCACCACCGTGTGAACGACGGTGGTGTGTAGGCAAGGAGATTATATCGGGCACGAAGGCAGCAGAGTCGCATGGGGTCTGGGGAATCATGGGCCAGTTAAGCCCGGATGCTGTCGGGGGAGATGGAATCTCCGGCACCGTCCAGAAATTATTCGGTGACTGTCCCATACACTCATCGCCCTCGACCTCCATATCAGCAACTCGAAACATAGGCGAGTAGTCTGAATCTCCAAATCTCCCGGAATCCGCCTGAAACCATACCAAGATATCCAATTTATCTTCAAACATATGCAATTTGAGAGGAATACATGTTGGTGAAGATTAGATTCGAATCTAAAACATCAACTTTCTATCCAAAAATCATATGGATATGAATAGATTGAACCTTGGATGAGCCGGGATCCATGAGATCGTACTTCTGACCGAAGTCACCAAGCTCAAGGAATTCATCCAACTGCCACGGTGAAATACTTTCAGCCGTGGAACCTCCTGTAAAAGACAACCTCGACATTGAAATATCCCCACCTACACTGGCTTGGACAGGCAGAGTTTTATTGGATTGTTCAGCTGTTGCTATGTTCATAACGTTCTTTGGAGTGGGAGGAGCATTCGATCCCGAGCTTCTCTCAACTGGAAGGGATGGCATTGGTGGATCAAATTTGGCTGCTTCGAGACCTACTTTAACTCCAGTGAGCAGGAACCTCTGATGAGCAGCGACCAAGCGATTTGCAGTGTGTATAGAAACATCACATCGTCTGCAAAGCAGAGCTCGATCCTCCAGGCAAAAGAAATAGCCTACCGTTTCCTGCATACACATGGAGTTTGAATATCAAGACCTATGTAGCTCAGTAATTAGGGTCAAGCCACTAATCAAATCAACCACAAAAGAGACTGCAAATGGAATCCCCAGATAGTCGAAGTCAGAATACTATTGCAGCAATGAATAACAATTAGTAATATTTTAGATGATAATCTCAGATTAACTCCCCAATCCTGAACCAAGCTTTACATATCCAGGAATCTAATTTGCAGTTTTAGTCAAATTTTTACATACCCTTCGAGAAGGAGCAAGCGATCACATGGAAGGAACCTAATTTCTGCATCTCGAGGTTCGAATGTTTGATAATAGTGAAATGTCTAATTCACAAATTGATTATTTGCTTGAAGATGCTTCATGATCAGTGTAACTAACTACAGCCCCACTAGAAGAGCACATCTACGTCGTATGTCTGTTACTAAACACACAACACACTGCTTCACATATCCAGGTACCTAATTTGCAGTTTCGAGGAGGAGCAAGCGATCGCATGGAAATCGCCTAATTTCTGCATCTCGAAGTTTGTATTTGCGTGATGTGAAACTAACTACAGCCACACGTGAAGAACACATCTAATTCGAATCTCTGTTGCTAAACACACAGCACACTACTTCATGATATCATTCCAGAATTTGGAAATTGCGATCGTTTTGAGTCAAATTAGGAAAATCTATGGGGAACGAAGGAATTCAACAAACTAAACTAGAAAAAACTCAATTGAATGTTCATCATATCATTTCAGAATTCGGCAGTTGTGATCGTTTGAGTCAAATTAGGCAAATCTACGCGGAACGAAGGAATTCAACAAACTAAACTAGAAAATATAACAAAATTGAAAGCTGAAAGCGGAACAGAATTGAGATCTGAAAAGATCGTGAGCTACCTACCTGGCAAATATCGCACTTAGGCTTCTGCGACGAAGAAGTAGAGAGAGGAACCCTCTGATGCTTACTGGAGAGCTTATTGGCGGCGTGCACCTTCTGATCGCAGTCGCCGCATAGCGCCGCCTCGTCGGCGCAGCAGAGCACCTTCGCCTCCGCCGCCTCACAGACGTTGCACTGAATCTTCATCACCGCCAGTAACAGAGCAGCAACAGCGACGATTCCCGCGCTCAATTGTTCACACGCCAGCCGCGGAGAAGACAAGTAGCGAACGGTTAGAGAGCAGGAGGAAACTTCAGGTGGGGGAAAGGAGGGTTGCAGCAGCGGTTTAACCGAGAGAGGGAGAAATGGCGGGGAGGTGGTGAGCAGCTTTTTATAGTGAAGTTGGATAGTTGTTGGAAGCTGAGTGTGAACACGTATCGCTCTGGTAGTATTGTTTTGAGGCGGTGAGGTGATTTTTATAAAATAGTCGTCACTCTTCACGTCACATCACGCCTCTTTCTTCGTAAAAAGGTTCAACGTTCCAATTAATCTTTTTTCTTCATTAATAAGTTAAATGTTCGAATAACCATTTACACGATTGTTTTTTTTTTCATCAATAAATCGAGCGTTCCAATCACTGCTAACACAAGAATAAGTGATGAATAGTTGTCAAGCTTTTAATTTTTTTTTTTTTGGGTGACCACACATGAATTTAATTTGATGATTCTGAGAATTAAGTCTTATAAACGTTGTTCGAACGAATATATTTTATTCTAGTATTTAATCTCGTGATAATGTCATATAGAAATAGTGTTGAATTATGAATATTGATCCTTTCAAGTATTTTACATAAAGAATTGGGGGTCAGTGTAATCTTGAATAATTGAAAATCCTTTGTGTTTAATCGCAATTTTTTTTTGTTTTGTAAATTCTAATCGCAATATATTTATTTTTTGAAGGTTTCACAGTCCAAGTTCTATTTTTTGCAAAGGTAGTTGTCCACGTGAGGTTGAATGACAGCTTTGGACGTATTTCTTGTTAAGTGTGATTCATTATACAATTTTTATTTCATATGGTAATATTGTGTAATTTAAGATAATATATGTCAAATTATCACAAAATATTAAAGCTTTCATAATTATATAATCCTTTAAATGACACTAATTAAAAAGGTTATATATTAACTACCATTTCGCAGATCATTTAAATCTGCAACGTCTCGCGGAATTTCTTCTCGTCTTTGCCGCGCAATCTGCGATCTCGCTCCAAGTCGATAACCCTAGCTCCGTAGTGCTTCGATTCCTACCATTTTCTCTACATTTCTGAATTCAGCAACCATTGCTTGTTTCCGGAGTTAAAGGTCAGTTTGTACACTTTCTTCGCTGCCTAATTTCTGCCGCAATCTGAATTCTATTCGCACAATTGCAGAATTCTGTGTACATTGCTCGCAAGCTTCCATAATTTTCTGCGATTTAGCTTCCGATTTTAGGAATCTAAATTGCTATTGGTTAATTGCTTGATTTTGCTGATTTATTTGACGATAGAGGTCTCAGTTGAGCATCGTGCGCGATAAGTTTGAAATTGATGCTTTTTTCCTGCAGATTTTGTTTGAGTGAATGGTGAACTAGATCTATTCAGCTATACCGTTTTATATTTCTCGTGTATTGAGAGTTTAATCTTCACGATTTTTCTATGTATAACTTTGGTAGCGTAGCTATACTAAGTGTTTCAAGTGATTTTTTTGATAAAACGAGGATGTTGAATTGCACCTGATCTTGTTTATTATCTTTGAGATTTTCTTCATCTATGTTTGAATTGGAATCCAGGACTTGTGTTGTGGTCAAGCATGCAGGTTCTGCCTTTTGAGGTCAAAGAGGAATTTTGATCTAGTACTTTGATTGATAGCAGTTCTCATTATTTGCTTACTAGATATTACTATTAAACAGCTTTATTGTGCTTAACACTTTTATAAGCTTAAAGTCTTGAGTTGGTTTTTGGTTTTCTTATTACAATTCTCAGGTTATCAACATATTGCAAAGTTGAACTCAAAAGAGCGAAGTGTTAATTAAATCATTCTGAGACACTGAAATGAGATGCAATGCGTGCTGGCGGGAATTGGAAGGGCGAGCAGTCGCCACAACATGTGGTCACATCATGTGTATCCAAATATGAATGGATTAATTCTCATACTTTTTATTTCTATCAAAGTCGTCATTTTGGTATGTTTTGTCAGACTTCCTTAATAACTTTTGAAGGCACGGAAGATGCTGGTAGGATTCTCAGTAATGATGGTTCGTGTCCTGTTTGTGATCAAGTGCTCTCTAGAAGGTATTGATAACAAAGTGAAACTTGTTCATTTTATCTTATGTCTGTAATTTCCAAAAGGAACAATTCTGTTATCAAATTATAGACTAGCTGTTATGTTATGTGTCAGAAGTTTTTCACCCATCTGATGCAATGAAAGTTGAACTTAATCATATATTTCCCTTCTTCATGTGTCTCTAATATGTAGACAAGGTATAGTTTTGTGGTTATCTGTGGAGTCATTTGATTTTAATTGGTTTGAAATGTCGTCCTTTTACTTGGCAGTCATATGAAGCCAGTGGACATCAATCCAAATGACGAATGGATCAATGTGAGGAAACTCTCTGGCAAAGACTCTGCCTCTTGATTAGTTTATCATTTGCTTGTGTCAATTTACCCTTTCTTAAGTTACATATCATATGCCATTCACCACATTCCATGACATACTAGTTGTTGTTTTGCGCAGATGGCCATGATGGGATTATCTCCTCAAATATGTATCCTTAACTAAAGAGTCTAGCTCAATGTTTCTCGATTGATTATGTTTCACCAGTATGATAGACTATGGATCTAGTTCTTCCTGTAATTTAAGTATTCCTTAAAAGGTCCTAGCATTGAAGTGTGTATACAAAAGTTTCATGTTTCATATTGGGCAAAAAGAATTGGAGATGCAAGCCAAGATGAATAAATTAGCAGCTCAGTATCGGCAGAAATGTGAATTGATGAAAGAGGCACTTACACAGAAAATGGAGGAGACAATTGGCGCGTACCAGAAAATGCGTAAGAGGTGCCAGATATTGGAGCAAGAGAATGAGAATCTGACTAAGGATAAAGTGGAACTGCAAGAAAAGTTTTCAGAAAAGTGCAGGTCAATCTACTGCTCTTCTTTTACTATAATTATGGTTGTGGTTACTAATGATGTTCTTATTGTCACTGCCAGGCAAAAAAGGAAACTCGATGATATGTACGATCAAGCAAGAAATGAAATCGAGTCAATGAAACGTTCAGCAATTCAGCCGGCAAATAATTTCTTCAATAGGCCAGAAGCTAACATGTTCTCAGAACCAGACAGAAGAGACTCTATGAGGACCGGTAAGCCCATTCGACGCCATTTTCACTTACATAGATATTCACATGGTTCCGCTCTACCCTGATAGTTACCTATAAACTTTTATCTTTACAGCATAACACAATATTCTACTTGATCTCTTGAAAAATACCAATAATGGCATATTTAATTATTCTCATACTCTTCCAAAAGTGCTAGTCCGGCTTATTTGTCGCAGATTGGTCGGTTCTCACTCCTGACACTCCAGGGCCAAGAGATGACATGTGGCCGGCACGACACAACAATTCTAACTCCACATTTGACATGTCTGGTGGCTCACCTGCCAAACAATCGGCCGGTCTTGCTGAAACTGGTAGTCGAGTGCCAAGTTCCCATCCTTCTTTTGGCGTTGGAGCTGGACAGCGCCCAGCAAATCCTTCAATGACTCTGAGGAATCTTATCCTTTCACCTATAAAGCGGCCTCAACTCTCGCGTAGTCGACCTCATGTGTTCATGTAAGCCCAGTAACTGCTACACTATTGCAATATATAGTCTCAGATGTAGGTAGAATTACTCTAATGTGACATATATCTTTGCTTTATTTTTCAATAATGATCAACATTAAATAACACTTTCGATAATGATTTCGTTCATTTAAGTTCTTGCATTCTGTTTATTCTTCTTGATTCATGATATCAAATTCCGTTCTTGCTTAATAATGGCAGGTGATGAAGCTATAGTTGAAAATGAAACTGCAGCCATGTTTGCAGTTACCTCCTCAAGCATGCAGTGACACTGACATAGGAGTAACTCGTTCGTTCAACACCCAACTGTCGTTCTGATAGAAACTAAAACGACATATTAGTAAATGCAACACTGGGATTACCATCTGCAAACTACTCGAGACATCGTACAATTATAGTATGCGAGTATATATCTATGTGTATTCACTTGTTACGTGAAATAATTTCGGGTGACAGATACATTTTCAACTGCGGAGCCCTAGAAGACATTTCTATCGTATCCCCTAGCTCTACAGAATGGAACACATTCGAACCATCAACATACAGCTTCCCTTCTCTACAGAACCAGGAGATATCCATCGTCTCGTTCGATTTTACAAACCCGTGTGTTAAGTTTGAACCTGCAGCAATGGGCTCCCTCACCAAGTACTGCAGCTCCCTGGAGAAGATGGGCATTGTGAATCCACCAGCCGAGTGCATTGCAGCCGTTGATCCAGCGCCTGTCGACACTCTGATGCCACTTGATCTCGAGTGAAGTAGAGGGGAGGGCTCCCCATCTTTCTTGATCCTATATAAACAAGAATATCAATCACACAGTTCGTGTGTTTTAAGAAATAAAAAAACCAAACCAATATCTATTTTCCCATAAAAAATAAAAAAACCAAACCAATTTCCATTTTCCCGACCTGAATGAGAATCGAGAAACTGTTGCAGGACATGGATGTGCGAGTAGAATATCATTGAGAGCATAGGTTGGAATAGGCTTTGAGTTGATAGCAATGGCCATCCGTGATAGTTCAGATGGTTCAACACGATTCTCAAGGATGTCGTCTACCACCTAGAAAAAAAAAACAGAGTGTCACTATTTCATGGTGGGAACTGGGAACTTAGACTTAGGAACAAAAAAATCTATAGCAGTTAACTGCTCATTACATCTGCAAAACCAATAATACTAAGAATGTAAAGTACGAAGCATGAACATAATCCGATCCTAGCCAATTCAAATAACTAAGAGACACCCATGTGCAGTTCGATCTTTGAAAGAGTGGAATAAGAAAAAACTCACAATTTCAGAAAACAAACATATAAAATATAGTATGCCAATAAGAAAGAAGATCGGGTCAGAGCTCTAATAAACCAGTAGCTATGAACTTAGAAAGTGTGTTTCTAGACCGAGAGAGACGAATTTCCTACCTACGTATTTATGTTAACTTCCACTAGTATCAGAAACTCTTTACTCAATCAAAGTCATACTTTCGAATAGCAGCCAGCAGCCGAAGGTTTCAAATATATAAATAGATTTTGTGAAACCTAACCTCTTCAAAGTTGCTGGCAGTGGAAGCACAAAGATATCCAGTGCTCCTTGTTGCATCAAATTCTTCAATGAATTCTGCTACCTAAATAACACGTTTAAATAAGGCATTAGAAGGAGATGGAATCAAATTAAGATATCTGATCTAGCAAGGTAAAAAGGCAGTGAAGTTAATTACTTCTTTTGGTTGAGTGGGATCAGAATTTACTCCAAGGACCGGGATCGAATCATCCACCAAATGGCTTGCATGTAGTAGTGTGCCGTCACCTCCAATTGCAATGACCAGATCAACATCACGGATAGGCTCAGAAATCTCACTACGGAGAGCAGTTACCCATTCAACGGATTTTTTACTCAAAACTTTCTGGCAGAAGTTGACCGTGTTTTTGTGAGACAAAGTCCTGTTATGCAAGTATTTCAACACCTGCAATATCATCAACGAATAAAAGGTATGTCATCTGAGAATCGAACGAAGCATTTGAGAAGGCATCAAATGGAGAGGCGGCTGATAAAACAAACAATTCTGGACTATCCTTCTCAAAGTTCTCCGTAATAGCTCCTAACAGAATATGAGACCAAAATGACGCAAACTAATTACGTACTACATTACTTTATTCGTCATAATAGATCTGCATCACCATGATGGTTTTGGCTGGTAGAAACAACGTATAAAAGTGTGCACAAAGCAGTATTAGAGTGAGAAGGGGAGGAGAGGCAACCAGTGTGTGATTTGAACATATTACTGGCTGAAAGCATCAAGTAAAATGATGATAAATACACCATATCACACTGCTTAAAACTACTCCCAACTACGGAATGTGGGCTCGTGCAACTTCTTCGAAAGCACATTCTTCACACCAGAGAGAACGGATTGATTCTTGAATAAAAGTGGGACCCACATTCATTCTACTAACTTTTTCCATCCACTTTCCTTCATATTTCTTAAAACTCGCCCGGTCAAATATGGACATTACTTCATGGACGAGGGAGCATTACGATGAACAGTAAAAAAATCGACAATCTTGAGTGAAAAATAAAATAAAATAAACTCATCCATGGGAATTGCTACATGATTAGGTATTTAGGTTGCACCAATTTTCCTAATTGGGCATTCTCCCCAAATATTAAATACATATGCGTAATGCAGAATAATTATTGGGGAAACAACCAGATTTCCTGAACCGAACACAAATGAATCTCAATACCGAAGATCTAATTATTGAATGATTCTCACCATAGCAGAGTGAAATCGCAACACCTCAATACCAGCTCCAATTGAACGGTAAAACTAACAAAATTAGAGGGTTTAATTTGAATTTTGAGGCTAAACTTTTGATACCTTGTCGCGATTGGAGGAGGCGGTGGTAACGGTGGCGGCGGTGTGAAGCGATAGATCATAAGATGGCTTCAACAGCAGCAGCAGTCTCTTCCGCACCATTCTCTCTCTCCGTTTCAATGGCGGAGGGCGGGAATGGTAGTATTTATACTCTGAGTAGTCGGTGGGCGGGCCCGAACCCGGCCCGGATCTATTATGATTACCTCACGAATAATAAAACTTTTTATCATAATATAGTTAAATATCACTTACACATTTCATAAATGTAAATTGAAATGTAAATTAGGACCATATTGTTAGTTAAGTTTAAAATGGACAATATTGTTACTTATTTAATTTTAAAATAAAAGACTACGTAAATAAGAGAAATACTATTATTTCGGTCCAGTTTGAAACGTCTCATATTTCATTTCGATTTGTTCTATTTGAATGTCACATTTTCATCTCAGAATAAAATTTGTTGGTTTGTGCCCTTTTCTAATAGTCCAATAAAAATGAGAAGTTTTAAATGCGACGAATGGAGTACTATTATTTATTAAATTGACTCAAATATAGAAAATGAAGAAGAATGTGACAATTGTATGTAGTATATTTATTTAGTACGATGTTTGAAGAATGTTACACCCACAAACAAGCTTGACCAACTAAGCCAAAGGCGTTGATCAAACTCTAAATTAACATACAATAAAGAGAGAAACAACAAGAAGATGCAGTAATAATAACTAATACAATATGTATTGCATTGTAATGTGATGTATGCAAATCTGGACACCCTTCAAGCAGCAGAGGTCTTCTTGTTGGGCTCGAAAACGTACTTGATCAACGACTCCTTGATGGATCGCAGCTCCGGGAACTCCTCCTTCAACTTGGAAGCGTCCATCTCATTGTTGCTCCTGGCAGCAACGATCACCTTGGCTTGCTCCTCGAGCGTGAAGTTGCTCCACTTGAACTCCGGGTTGATGTACTTCTTGTACAGCTCCAGGCACTCGTTGTGGCTGACGACGCCAGGGTTAGTGAAGTTCCACACTCCCCTGAGGTTTCGCTTGGCCATCTCGATCGAGATTGGGAGAAGCTCGTCCAAGACTGTCATGCTGTTGGGGATGTTCACCACCTTGTTGTACCGGGAGATCTTTATGATGAAGTTGCGCGGGTTCTCAAGGTCAGAGGATATTGGCATCCTGACTCTTAGCGTGCACACGTTGTCAAACTCTTTCAAGAGATCCTCCACCTGTGGAGGATATGCAAAGAAGTCAGTATACAAACACAATGAGATGTCATGTTGATAACAGATTGCAGTGTTCGGGTTATTACCATGGCCTTGGTCTTGGAATAGTACGAGCCGGCAAAATTGGGGGTGTCATCCTCCTTGAAACCGATCCCAGATCCCTCGGGGTGTGCAGCATCGTACTCGAATATACAGCCAGTCGCATAGTTCACCACTAGAAGACCTTGCTCTCTGCAGACATCTGCAAGAGTCAATGTGCCAACGACGTTGGTACGGATTGTCTCCACCTTGTGAGACTCGCACCAGTCAACGTTGGGTCTACCCGTGAGACCAGCAGCATTGAAGACATGAGTAGGCTTAACAGTGGCAATATCCGCCAAAAGTGATGCACGATCCTGCAAACGCCCCTTTCCATATTCGTAAGGGATCCCTTGTTTCTCACAGAGCTCACCGAGCAAGCCACCAATCCACCCTGTCCTGCCATAGATCAAGAACTTGAAGGCTGGTTTCTGAAGGGAGGAGCTGTTTTTGTCAGCCGGGACCAACGTCTTGGCCTGGCTAGCGTTATCAGATGCCCTATCCGTGCCACCGGGCATCATCAACATTCTAGGATGAGGTATCAGAGCACCAGAGACATCACCCCACCAGTCCGGGTTGCTGATGTACCACTCCATCGTCTTCCTCAACCCATCTTCCCAAGCAGTCCTCTCAGCCCACCCCAAATTCTTCAGCTTCTCGTCGTCAAGGAAATACCTCTGATCATTGAATGGCCTGTTCTCCACAAACTGAATGCACTTGGCATCCTTGTTAAACAGCTTGCATATATCTTGAGCAACATCGATGACTCTTCTCTCCCTCTTCGTCCCAATGTTGTACACATGGCCAACTTCTCCCTTGTGGAGAACCACTTCAAACGCCTCCGCAACATCCTCACAGTAGAGATAACTCCGCACATTAGAGCCATCGCCATGGATAGGCAGAGGCTGCCCCCTCAAGGCCAAGAGGATAAACTTGGGAATCAACTTCTCAGGGAACTGATTCGGGCCATAAACATTGTTCCCACGAGTTGTGATCACAGGCAATCCATAAGACCTACCATACGCCATGACAAGCATCTCCGCCCCTGCCTTGGTTGCTGAGTAAGGGTTCGTGGGAAGCAGCTGCGACGCCTCATGGTTGCCAACAACAGCATCCTCATCCGTCTCCCCATACACCTCGTCAGTGCTGACATGGATAAACCTCCTGATCTGACTCCCAGTAACCTTGCAGGCCTCCAGAAGGACATGAGTGCCATAGATGTTGTTCTTGGTGAACTCAAAGCTGTTGCCGAATGAATTGTCAACATGAGTCTGAGCAGCAAAGTGCATAATCGTGTCGATGTTCTCAGTGATGAGAAGGTAGTTCACGAGGTCAGCACTACCGATGTCTCCCTTAACAAACTTGAAGTTGGGAGAGGAGTTGGAAGGGTATAGATTCTTCAGATTGGAGCAGTAATCAAGCTTGTCAAGCACAACAATCTTGTATTCAGGATAGTTTCGAACTAGCCTATTCGCAACGTGCGATGCAATGAATCCGGCAGCCCCAGTAATCAGGATATTTTTGGGAGTAAATGCCGACATCTTCACCTAGAATTCTGCAGCAAATTTATGCACAAATCAATGAAAATTAAGCTAAAACCTAAATCTATACTTAAGCCACAAGCAAAATCAAGTTACCAAGATCAAGTTTTTGCATCTCTAAACCTAACAATTCCAATCCAATTCCGCAAAACTCATTAATTTTCCCCAATGTAGGGAAAAAAAAAACCGAACTCTAGGTCATTAATCGCAGAGTATTTCGATAATAAGAAGCAATTAAGCATGATTAAGTTAATTAAACAGCAAAATCATTAACTCGGCTCTAAACATCCAATCAAATCAAACATTCACCATAACTGCTCAGCAAGCACAAGCTTAAACCAACGCCTAAACTAAATTACATGATTTAAATCCGAAATCAAACGCAAATTGAATTCACAAACAGATCTAGCACATTGGATCAGAAATGAAGCGAATGAGATCTCGGAAAGAAAAAACTCACATTTCGCAGTTGCTCGGATCAGATTCAGAATGAAAAAAAAGAAGAAAAACAATC